>NC_056730.1:722560210-722805210 GCF_019279795.1 Protopterus annectens | reverse complement strand
TAAATGTGTAATATGGAATCTTTTAGTTATGTACTTACCATAACTTTAGATGTTTGGGATCCATCTCGCCTACATTCAGTACTGATGGGCTCAGAGCCGATCCCTCGGCTCCGACTCGGCATGCTATGCTATAGAGCGAGGCCTCTTATTGGCTGAGCTATTTCTTATCCCAGGATGCACCACCACTAATCCCCCAGATCTTGTTTGTCCACATGCATGCACACATACACAACTTGTTTATATAACATTGCCAGATGTTTCAAGATGAAACAACAGGATTCGGACCTTCTGATATCCTCTGATCTCCAATGGAGGGGGAAGGAGGGTGGGTTATTAGAATGTGGCGAGATGGATCCCAAACATCTAAAGTTATGGTAAGTACATAACTAAAAGATGTTATGTGATCCTATCTCGCCTACATTCAGTACTGATGGGACAGCGTCCCTAGCACCTAAATCCTGGGTGGCTCACTGGAAAACACTCCTGAGCACTGTGGAACCAAATGAAGCTCGTCCTCTAGATGCCACATCCAATTTGTAGTGAGAAATGAAAGTGTGCGGGGAGGACCACGTAGCCGCAGCACAAATGTCACTAATGGCAATCTTAGAATGGAATGCTATTGAAGTAGCCATAGCTCTTGTAGAATGAGCTTTGACAGAGGTCATAAGCTCTTTATTAGAAGAAGAATAAGCTTGAGTAATACAGTCCCTGATCCATTTGGCAATAGTGACCTTTGTGACGGCTTTGCCCAATTTATTGTCCGAAAAGGATACAAACAATTGATCTGCTTTCCTTGTTTGTTTGGTCCTATCTAAATAAAAACGCAATTGCCTGTGTACATCTAATGTGTGGAATATGTATTCCGCTTTGTTAGAATACTTCGGAAAGAAGACTGGAAGTTCTAATGACTGTTGTAGGCAGAAACTGGAACAAACTTTAGGGACAAAGGATGGATCTGGCCTGAGAGATACTCTATCTCTGTGAAAAACCAAGTACGGAGGTTTTACAGACAAAGCTTGGAGCTCCTTCTGGCAGAAGTAATCGCCACCAGAAAGGCAGTTTTCCACGATAAAAATTTTAAATCACATGTTGCTGCCGGTTCGAAGGGGGAGGAAGTTAAGGCATGTAACACCACATCGAGATCCCATGGAGGAGCAGGATGAGAAATCGGAGGTCTTAAAAGTGCAGCACCTTTCAAGAAGGTCTTACACAATCTGTTGCTCATTAAAGGTGGGTTTATGGATTCGTGAAAATTGGAAATAGCTGCCATTTGAACCTTGATGGTAGAGACTGAAGAGCCTTGATTGAAAAGGGAAGTTAGAAATTTCAGTACTTCTGATATGGGAATAGTGATGGGATCCAGACCCCGAAGTTGAGCCCAAATAGCAAATCTCTTCCATTTGCTAGAATGCAATTTCTTTGTAGCCGACTTGTGGGCCGAGGATAAAATGTGTACAACTTCTGGATCCAAGGTATGATTTCTGACTATAGTCGGAAGAGGAGGAGCCAAGCCGTCAATTTTAAGGTGTGTAGGGACCGGTGGAATAGTCCCGACTGATGAACCAATAGGTCTGGGATCTGATCCAGGAACCATGGACCGTCCAGTGCATACTTCCAAAGATAGGGGAACCATACCTGACGAGGCCAGTAAGGAGCAACTAAGATCATTCTGCTCCTCAAGAGAGATGCCTTTTGGATCACCCTGGGAAGGAGAGGAACTGGAGGAAAAGCATATAGCAAGCCGGTGGGCCACGGATGGGCTAGTGCGTCCATAGGGCTCTCCCCCGGAGCCGGGGTGAGGGAGAAGAACTTTTTGCACTTTGCATTCAGCGGAGTCGCGAAGAGGTCGCAACAAGGAACTCCCCATTTGCTGAAAATCTGATTTGCAACCGTAATGTTCAGAGACCACTCGTGTGGAGAGAGGATAGTTCTGCTCAGTCTGTCGGCTATCACATTGGACTTGCCCGGGATATGAGTCGCCACTAGAAAACGTTTGGTCAACACTGCCCATTCCCACACTCTCATGGCCTCTCTGCAAAGGGGGTAGGATCTGGTCCCTCCCTGTTTGTTCAGGTACCAGACAACTGACATGTTGTCGGAGTGAACGGCAATTACGCCCTGAGGGAGGTAATCGTGAAGGGCTTGTAGGGACAGAAGCACCACCCTCATTTCTAGGATGTTGATATGAAGTAGGGTCTCTTCTGAATGCCATTTGCCTTGGACTGACCTGCCCAGGGAATGCCCCCCCACCCCATCTGGGAGGTGTCCGTAGTCAAAGTAGCCACAGGAGGAGGTGGAAGAAAGGGTTGTCCCTGATCCAGATTGGAGGGCACCAGCCACCAGTGAAGGTCCAGTTTGCAGGTTTCCGTGATCCATATGAGGTGTCTGAGAGAGATATCCTGAAAGGACCACTGAGTTGAAAGAAGCCACTGGAGAATTCTCATGTGCAACCTTGCTAGGGGAACTAGAAGAACCGTGGCAGACATAGATCCCAGTAGCTGCAGGACCATTCTGGCTGGGGCTTTGGACCTGGGAAGTAAGGCTCGAACTATGGGGCCTGTATGGTTTGTATCATTTCTGTAGGTAGATAGACCCGCATTCGGTTCAAGTCTATCTCTACTCCGATGAATCTTATGCGTTGAGATGGCAGCAACACAGACTTTGGCCAATTGAAGGTGATTCCAAGGGAAGTGCCTAGTGATATCGTGGCTTGTAGGCTCCGCAATAGTAGATGCTTGGAGGTGGCAGTTAGGAGCCAGTCGTCTAGATACGGAAACACCTGGAATCCTAGACTTCTCAGGTGAGCAGTCACGACTGCCAAACATTTGGTGAACACCCTGGGGGCTGTGGTGAGACCAAAGAGCAGCGCACGGAACTGAAAATGACTGTCTCCTAGGCTGAAGCGCAGATGTCTCCTGGACGCTTGATGTACCATGATATGGTAATAAGCGTCCTTGAGATCTATGGAGCACATCCAAACTCCTTTCTCCAGCAGTGGGTGAATGGATTGTAGGGTGACCATTTGGAACTTGGACTTTTTGACTGAACGGTTTAGAATGCTGAGATCCAAAATGGGCCTCAAGTCCCCGGACTTTTTTGGCACCAAAAAGAATCTTGAGTAAGTCCCTAATCCGATCTGGTCTGCGGGGACCGGTTGGATGACTCTTTTTTGCAGAAGCTTTGAAACTTCTGAGGCTGCAGTTTCCCGTTGACTGGGTGGCGGGTCCGGGATTTTTTTGGACTGAGGTGGAGAGTGAGAAGGGATGGCACCTCCGGCGATAATTGAAGCACCCATCGGTCCTGAGTGATACCTTCCCAGGCTTTTAGGTGCCTCGAAAAATGACCCCCGACTGGCTCCGGAGCTGCACAGTTGGGCAATCCCTCAGGGACTGTGAAAGGCTGAAGAGCCACGAAAGGACTAGCGGTCTCCAGTGTTGCGAGGGCCTCTGCCGCCTCTGGGAAGGCGTCTTCCAGAAAAATTTCCCCCTCCCCTGCCTCTAGAAGGGGGATCATCCTGCTGTGAGGGCTAAGACTTCTGAGATCTACGGAACCACATTTTCCCTCCTCTTTTAGCCTTGGGGTTAGGCCAAAAGGGAGTGGAAAATCATGCCCCTATGGCAGTCAAAGTCTTACCTTCTTGCTCGCAGCAGGTCAGTGTGTCCTTTACCTTGGGTCCAAACAAAGAGGACCCATCAAAGGGGGCGTCGGCAAAGGAAGACTTAAAGGCTTCCGCAAAATGACACAGGCGGAGCCAGGCTTGTCTCCGTAGAGCAATGCCTGTACCGCTGCTCTACTACCGCCTTGCCGCGCATAAGAAATGAGCCTCATGGACGAGTTTGATATGGGCGACAGGGTAGCTAGCTGAGAGCCAACCGTCTGGGCCAGCTGCTCAGGCAGGTTACCCAAGGGGGTATCTGAAAGTTCTTAAATCAGCCCCCTCTGAAATCTGGTAAAGTCGTGAGATAGTTCAGGGACCTTAAAGTAAAGGCCGCTGAACTTAGGGTGCGCTACTGTGCCGATCCATGCTCCTAGACTCCTTATTAGGAGGATGGACGGACGTCGAAGCCTCTGCTACATCTTGTTGGGTAGCAGATGCCACCACCAAGGCATCTACAGCCACACCTTTCGTCAAAAACTCCTTTTCGGGGTGCTGACAGGAACTTATTTGGACGAGCAGGCACGGTTCCACAGAGTCTGGGTGTTCCCGCCCTTGACAGATCAAATCTAGGAGCTCGTCGAAGGCGGAGACACCCAGGAGGTGGAGGGCTGAGCCCGAAGGCCTTAAGAACACCGACTCATCAGCAAAGGGGTTTGGATTGCCAGCCTCGTTGTTTAAGGGCTTCCAGGATGTCTGCAAAGGAGACATCATCTGAGGACGACTTGGGGGACCCCTCTGCATCATCAAAATCAGTGTCTGATGTGAGAGACTCATCGGGGGAGTCAACGTGCTTCCTCTTGCACAATCTTTTCCTGGGGGTTCCTCAAAGAAGCTTCAGAGGGACCTCCAGGAGGGGGGGAACCCCCAGTGGGGGTAACCTCAGGCCCCGGGGCTCCACTGTCTAAGGACAGGGGGACTGCCAAAGACCCAGTCTCAGTATGCAGGGAAGGAGCTGGGGAGACCATGGAGGTAGCCAAAGAAGATTTGGCTAACGCACTCCTCATGGCCCTGAAGGCGGGACCACCAGAATCCTGGGAAGGTCTCACCTCCATGGCCACAATGGTAGACGGTACCCCTGCAGCCGACGCACTGAGATGAAGGCTTGGGACCGAAAACATCAGTCCCGAAGCGTCCCCCCCGGGGCCGACAGAAGAAGTCCGTGTACCGAACTCCGACTCAAGAGCCGGAGTTGGAGTAAGGGTCGGGCCCGACCCGAAAACCTCCATCGGCTCCACCAGCACTGGCTCCAATGGTGCCGAGGCTGTTGGAGGAGGAACCATAATAACAGGGTGGACCATCGGCTCCGAAGCCGAATGGGCCGGAGCCGAAACTAACTTTTGAAACACCGGAGACTGGAAAAGTCTTAGGAGCACCCTGTCGATGTCCGAATCAGACATCTTGGAGGATCTAGATGACACCGATCGGGTCCGAACCGACTTCTCCATCGGCTCCATAGGACTAGGGGACCGGCTCCGAATGGATTCGACTACTATCGGTTCCGAGGGAGACTTCAACACAATTTCCCTCGGTGCCGAGGAGGCCTTCGGCACCAAAGGGGAAGAGTCTGAGCCGGTAACCCTCATCGGCTCCAAAATCAGTGGAGCCGATGAAGGTGACCCGCCTCTCAATGCCCCAGTCCTCGGCTCCGAAACAAGAGGGGTCGAGACTGGAGGCATCGAGGCAGACCGTTCCGCCCTCGGCTCCGAAGTCCGTGGAGCCGATGGAGAAGCCTGCCTAGGTTTTTTTGGCAGTCGGTTCCGACAGACTGGTCGGAGCCGACGCTTTTTTCTTCTTAGTAGGAGAGGAAGAGGAAGATAAGGCCTCCTCGAAGGAGGGTTTAATCAGTCCTTTTAATATTAATTTATTCTTCCTCTCCTGGAGGGCTCTAGAAGAAAAGGCGTGACACATGCTACAGGACTCCTGTAGGTGCTTGGCGCCTAAACAATAAACGCAAGAGGAGTGGTCGTCAGTTATCAACATTTTGTAACCACACCTAGCGCACTTTTTAAACCCAGAGGGTCTATGTTCCTTAGACATGCTGACTAACTCTAAGAAAACAAATTAAGGTAGCTGTTTGTGACAGATTTTACCACAAAGAAAGTGAAACTAAGTTTTTTTTTTTTTTTTTTTAAGACAAAACACAATGTCAGAAAATACACAAAATCAGTACAACAATCACTGAAAAATGAGGGTCAAGACCCTCTAACTTAAGCAGATACCTGACCTCTTAGAAAAACAAAGACGCTAGATAAGAATAGGGGAAGGCCCCTCTAACTTAAACGAGAAACCTTCCCTTAACCAAAAACACAATTTTCCTCAACAAAAGTTTTCAAAAACACTCGTACAACAACAATAGCTGTTAAAACAGCTTTTGGGGTAAATTTAGCAAAATTCCTGACAGGAAACTTTGAATAAAACAGTACTTAGCCCAGCCAAGTTTGAGACCACGTCCTAGCTTGTAAGCGGCAAACGAGATCTGGGGGATTAGTGGTGGTGCATCCTGGGATAAGAAATAGCTCAGCCAATAAGAGGCCTCGCTCTATAGCATAGCGTGCCGAGTCGGAGCCAAGGGATCGGCTCCGAGCCCATCAGTACTGAATGTAGGCGAGATAGGATCACATAACATCTAATGTTAGGACAGCAAATATAAGGAATACATACCTTAACAAACACTGGAAGTATATGTGTGCACACACTCGAAATAACATATTGTGGAAGCAGCTTTTGAGGTACTGACAGCATTCACTCTTCATGAGTATGCACCTTCCAGCAAGTACAGGTCCTCAATGTCACACCAAGAAAGGTCTGCTGTCCAAGACGTATGTCCATCACATTTGCCAACTCACCTGCAACAGAGGCAAGCGTGGCTTGCACACCTCTTACAAGCCATGGAATGGATCCCATACCCAACAGGTAGCATGCAGGAGTGGGAAATGTAGCCTTACCTTACCATTACATATACCATGGCAAACAGTGCACAGTCATGTATGTGACGAGGATGTATGGGACAACATTAATGTCAAAAATAAACAGATGGCCATCCAAGACAGATGACGACACATGTTGCAAACTGGTCATGGAGGCTGCCTAGTAATATGTCGCAGCACTGCAGGAGTGAGTTTCAGGAATGTCTATCAAGTACTGGCTGTGCAGTACCTGTGTCGACAATTGCCTGGACTCTGCATAAGTGTGGCCCATGGGTTAGGGTAATCAGATGGGACAGTTGTTCCACAGGAAACATCAGTCAGGGCTCTCTACAGATAGCATATGCATAACATCAAAAGACCCCCAAAGGCATGTGTTGCAATGTGTAATGGTGTACCAAGACCAAGTTTGAAACCTACAGACAGTATCAATTAAGATACATGTGCTGCACAAGCAACACCTCACTCCACCTCATGCCCACCATCCCCATCTGTACCTTGCTAGTGCCAGTGTACACCTGTATGTTTGCCATTCATTAGCAGGGACTAGGCCTGTACACATGGTGTTCTGAATTTGGGACACTGCAAAATGACACTCGTGTCACCCATAGTTGTCAAGTATCTGCAAAAAGGCTGAGGATGGGGAGGAGTGTCATCCTGAAACACAACAGTGAACTGAAGCAGACATCTAAAGCTCACTAAGAATGGCTGTATCTGCACACAGTCAAGGTCATGAGTTGTGGCAGACATAACCCTTACTCCACAGCAATAGTGAAGGCACTGTGTGACCTCCAAGGGCTATGCACATGAGTTGACCTTGCAATCTTGCAGAGTTGGGGAACATTTGCAGGGCAGAATGACCAAATACTGGCAAGTGCAGAAGGGTCATGCTAGTATACCCCTAACAGGAATAGTGACTGCTGTAGTACACTTAACAGCTGGTGCAATAAACCATCATAGGGTGTGCACACTTATGCACTGACAGACTGTATGCATCTCAATCAGCATCTGCACAACTAACACATTTGTTTGATACTGCATTTGATTGCACAGGTCAAATGTCACATATCAGGTTCGTGTAATGATAGCATATGCAGTATTGTGGCCCCATGGCATATCAGGGAAGAGGGTGCCATGTCAATAAGGGCGTGTACACTCCTTATAGCCACAGTAAGATTTGAAGGTTGTCAGTGTAATTGTATTTTATTGGTCATACATGCACAACTGATGATAGTGGTGCTGCGGTAGCGTTGTCGCCTCACAGTAAGACGTTGTCCTGTTCGATTCTCAGCTAGAGCGTCTTCTGTGTGGAGACATGGGTGAATGGGCGTACCTTCATTGAAGGTTGTGCGTCAGGGCCGGCAACTCGGCATGTAAATATCTACTGCCAATCATTAGTGGACCGGAGCACCGCTGTGGTGATCCCTAACCGGGAAGAGCCGAAAGACACAACAACATGCACCACTGATGATGAGATCTGAAAATCAGACATCAGGCATTCATTACTAACATCTGTCCACATATCATCCCAGGTATGTGTCAGACAAACACATAGGGGCTGTGAGCAGCAGAGAAAACATAACTGACACACATATACACATTCAGCAATGGCATGTCCACATGTGAGGTATGGTGCCCAGTACATGCCAGGGTGCTGAATAGGTGCACAGCAATACTGTGTACATGGGTACAGTGTGTTCCAGGTGAAGGGGCATCACCTACTAATACAACCCATGCATCACAGAGATGTATAATGTTGGTAACAGGGATTGATGATGGCTACAGCGCATGCTGTTGAGTGCCATATGTCATGTATGTTGACAGATGGGTAATGAGAGTTCTGTGTGTAATATCTTTGTGCAACCTCTCCTGTAAGAGAGTGTGTGTGTGTGTGTGTGTGTGTGTTTGTGTGTGTGTGTGTGTGTTTGTGTACAGTTAAGCAATAATGTACAGGTCTTAAGGTGCATTTTTTGTTTACCCCTCACAGGTGGCGAGGTTGGTCAGGGTCCCACCTGCAGGCAAACTGATGTTAGTGTCAATACAGACTCTAACAATGATGACAGGTGCATTGAGGCACAGGCAGGGTTGTCAAGGGCTGAAGATGTGCCATCGTTTGACATCCCATTGTTATTAACAACATCCCCGCACACAGTCACATTGCCTACACATACCCCATCACCAGTGGCCTTAGAAGAGGGACAGTTGACAGGTGGTGACATGGGACAGGACAGTGTGGTGTCTATGGCACATGTGTCTGGACACAGCAGCCATAGCCAGATGCCCAGCAAGGTACCACACAGGCTTATGTACAGGGGTACTCATAGGAGGGTTGCTGGTCATTGTGCCCCTGGCAGAAGTGCCACATCTGATGTTACTTGACGCATGTTTCAGACCGTCATGGAGGTGCACGCACATATGGAACAGTATACCAGACAGGGTCTGAGGCTGCAGAGGGCTACTCATTCTGCTGTTATTGACAACATCCGTGATCCTGCAGGTGCCCGCCGTTATTTTGCAGAGGTCCTGGATAGATAGCTGGGTGAGATGGTGGGAATCCTTGACCGTGGAATGACTGTGCTTGAGCATATGGTTGGAGCAGTGCGATGGCCATGTGGATGTAGGCCAGCAACACCAACAACTGGAAGTCAACATGGACATGCAAGAAGTCAGAGCTGCTCCCTTAGTGGCAGCACCAGCCCCAGCACTGCAGGGGGGGCACTGTCCACACCACAACATAATAGGCCACGTGCACATGGCCCTGGCCGGTCCCAAGATGGACTAGGATCGAGCAGACATATGTCATCATCAGGAGAGAGTGCCCTATCGTGGCTTGTACCTGGTGGTGCCCGTGGAACCCTTGGCAGGCACAGTTCTTGTGTCCATAGCCATAGATGATGAACTGCACACCCTGCCAGGTACAGTCTGCAGCTGTCCAAAAAACCCCTGTATAGGACAGCCACATGGCAGAACTTGGTGCATGCATTCACACACACACCACCAACACAGCTAGGGCAACCCCACACTTACAGACACCACATCTGCACATCCCAATTAATAATGAAACCCCCTAACACACACACATGATGTCAAATGAATGGCTCAGCTTAGGTCTCTGGCAAACCCACAACACACACTGTGCATATGATGATACCTGTGCCGCATCCCTGTCATCCATAACATCAATGCAGGGACAAGCTAATATGGTTCTGATGAACAGGGTGACTGTACTATGGTGTACCAATGCAATGCTGTGTAACATGTTTTCAGCACTAAAGTTTAATGCTTACATGTCAGGATGTGTAGCTGTCCAGCCATGATGCATTATAGCTGTTATTAACACTGAGTGATTGTGGTCTCCATAACGTATTCCATTTGCGTTGTAGGTGTCTATGTGTCAGTAAGATGTTGGTCTGCTGTTGCGTCCTACAAGGGGTATGGCACTGTGGTGACACCTTGACTGTGCCATATCCTGGGTACAGCTGAACACAAGTCACAGGTCTGTATAACTGCTACTGCGTGTGCCACATGCCTGATAGGTCTGAGGGGTGTATACAGGTGAGTGCATGATGGATGATGTCAGCAGCCCTTCTACAGTGGACAACAGTAAGAGTACTGAGTGGTACACACCACATGTTTGTGTATAACACACACACACACACACACACACAAAAACTTTGGTGTTGATGCAATACATAGAGAATACTGTACACATGGATGTATGGACTTTTCCAAGGAACCCATTTTAGCCTATGTAATTTCACCAAGACAGAACAGGCAAAACATCACATTGGGAAATAATCAGCCTGCTAGTTTAATGCCATTGACGATGGTACTGGCAGGGTATATGTCCCCTTCCCCAATGTAGTGCAATCCTCAACTTGGCAAACATAGGTGTGCTGATGTGAGTGGCACAGCCCTATGCTTTGGAGGGTGTGGGGTGATATAGAACCGCAGACAGTGTGATTGACAACTACTTAACCTGTTAACATGAACTGTACAGTATTACAGCCAACTAAGCGGGGGGATGCACTCAACAATAACTGCAATGATGGTGCCTGTGTCCACAAGATCCACACCTAGCTATATATACCAACCCCAGTATCGCTGTACAGATATACAGGGGGGGAAGAGGGCATTTACACATCTACTACTAGTTTTGATGGAATGAATTTCCACAAGATGATACCTGTGAAACGTTAGCATTTGTCAGTCAGTTCTCGGATAGATGACCTCCTGGGACATGCATATTCTGCAAACTGAAGTATATCCATTCACATACATACACACACACACACACACACACACACACACACACACACACACACACACACACACACACACACACACACACACACACATTTACTTTGCAACACTGGGACTAGAACCCCCTACCTAGGTACTTAGTGCTACTAATGTGTGTAGCCTTAATTGCACACATCACACAGATTTTAGGATGAGGTGCGTTCCAGGTTACATGTTAAGTGAAGAAAATCACCAGGTCTTGTACAGTATGGTAATGGGGGATGTACTGGTTGTTTATGAACAATATATAGTGTGACATACTGTCATATACACATTGACAAACACATAGTCATACACTATCTGAGAGACCTGGGTTTATCAGTGCTAACTACCTTATCATTGTGTCCATTCTGTTACAGATAAGTTGCACATAGCACATGCATCATTGGACTGGATAGTGTAATCAGTTACCTGTATGGTTGATGGTGACAGTAGTCATCATACAGTTAACCTTGGGACATGTACTGGGGGTACCATGGTGTATAGACAGTATACCCAGCACCCACACCCCACACTGGATATTGTATTCACAGAAGCCCATGATAATACTATATACCCACCATCACACACTGGCCAGGACTCAATACAACCCCTTGTCTATCTCAAAAGTGCTACTACAGGGATATGCATCTACTGCACATGCCACAGGGATAGCAGGGTGATGCTTTGTCATGGCGCTCCTACGGTCAGCAAAATCACTATCCCTTATACTGTGTGGCAAGGTGTATTGTGTTTGGAGAATGTGGCCTCAGAATGCTGTATCCTACAAATATACACACTTGCGCACATACACACACTTCCCAGGACTCAGAGGGTAACCCATGCCTATCTATCCATTTGTACAACAGTGTTGTGCTGGTACTGCAAGCTCCAGGTAGCCCATAGGGTGAAGAGTGTAACAAGGTACATGTAATGTCCATTACAGCAGCAGCCATATCTAACTATGGCAATGGGGGGATGCAGCGGGTGTGAAAGGCCTCAAGGTATTATCAACTACAGGTTTACAAACACATAGACACTGTTATTCTCAGTAATGCGCACTGACACATTTGTCAGTACTGGGGTTCATAGGTGCAGGTGTGCATAGGTGTGTACCAGGATATTGTCCATGGAGAGATGGGAAGAGTAGGGGATGTGGGTACAGTGGTATCAATCCACCTGCCATCTGACCATCTATCAACTGAGGGTGAGAGTTAAATGCAAAATCCAATCATCTTGTTGCTTCTTGCAGAGGGCCACTGAGGTGCTCCAATTGACATGTATGCAACATGTATTACATAACATGGTCAATGTCTGTCTTGGAAACCTGTACCCAAGCATGTTCTGTTGACTGGTACTGTAGTTGAGGTATCCATAGCATGTGGTGCATACAGGGTAGGGATTCCTAGCTGTGGCATTCATAACACAGCTGGGCAGACATGTCAGTGTCACTCAAGCATAGATTGCCTGTAAGCAGCCAAGATGGATACCTGACATCTGCACATCTGTACAGAGTACAGACAAACATCAGCTAGCCAAATGGTTATGCATTAGGATGAATGTGTTGACAGACATATATCTGACACTGCTAGGTATGCCATTACTACATGACAGCAGGCCTCAATGACATGTCCTATACACACAGTAGTCTACAGTTAATATCCACATGTCAGATCAATATCCAGTAGGAAATACTTAATGACACACAGCTCACACACCAAAAACATGACAGTGAGGACTCAGAGTCCATCTTTGCATGCAGGAGTGTTTGGTTCCAGTACTACAATCTGCAATGTACTCTTACTTGGTACAGCACTGTCAACAGTAGTAACATAATGATACACTGCATGCCAGTGTGACTGCATATAACCTGGGATACTACCTATGTATGTAACACATTCAAATGGAAAAGAGTGTTGTACACGACATATATACTCAGGTGTCTCAGACAGTAGACTCACACCCCTTGCTACTGTAATGACAGCACATAGACGCATGTTATGTACATGGAATTAAATACACTTATTGAAGATGTAATTACCCTGCTATTTTATCAGACTGGAATGTGATCACTGGTTACCAGGGCTGAGCCATGCTTAGCAGGTTTCAGCATTGCTGCAATATAAATGCTAAGCAGATTTGCGCACTAGTAAGCGAAGCTGAAATGGTGTAAGTGCCCATACGTTTAACCATATGTTACTAGTGCTTACCATCATGCAAACTCGCACAAACCCACTTAAAGCTGCCAAAACTGCTTTAATCACTCTGAATCTAACAGCCCTTGTTCTGCCCAACAACAAAATAAACAGCCCTAGCAGGTCTTGAACCCAGGACCCTGGTCACTATAGTCACAGCAGTTAACCACTAAGCCATCAGAGCTATGAAGGTGGTTGTTGTTTTTTCCAATATATCTGTCAGTAGACATACTGCATAGTACTGAACAACTGCTTTGACTTCTACAATTGTGTTGTACTTCTTAGTGATATTAGTGCTGAATCAAGTATCTATTTGTATCTAAATATACACATATCAGATAAATGTGGTATGATGCATCTGGCAAGGTATATGCAACGGTCATGTTTACACATAAGGATATGGATATATATATATATATATATATATATATATATATATATATATATATATATATATATGTAAACGTATGTATACATGTGCATACACAAATATATATATATATATATATATATATATATTTATATATATGTATGTATATACATCTGTATATTGCGTTATATATATGGTCATATATATATATATATATATATATATATATATATATATATATATATGTATATATATATATATATATATATATATATATATATATATATATATATATATTTATATGTATATAGGACTATTGAACGAAAGTTCAATAGTCTGAATCCACAATCACTGAACACACTTTAACGAAAGCGCTTTCACTGAAAAAGCACTTTCATTAAAGCGTGTTTAAAAAAAATGACTTTTACATTTTTTGCAGGGGGCAAGCACCCCTGCACCCCCCTCCTTAAATATTCTCACTCCAAGGTCACACTACAGTGGGGAAAAGGGAATTTTCCCTTATCCCCACTGTAGCATGATCTCCACAACAGGCATACTTACGCAAAAGTGTTTTTCGGTGAAAAGCACTTTTTCGCAAGGATGCCCAGCCAAATCTCTTTCGGTTATGTTGTCTTTCAGTGATCCGTACGGATCCCATAGATATATATATATCGATATATAACATGTAGTGGAGTCATACCTCAGCACCAATAGTCACAACCTCGTAGTGCAAGGGGATATCATGTAAGTATTGCAGGTATAAATGTAGACTTTTGCTACTGTAAGAGGGGTTGTCTTAACAGAAATGTGTGGGAAGTCACATTCGATATTGACATGTATGCCATCAGTTACTGACAGACATCATAAGATCATCATAGTACAGTACCACACAAATCACAGTAATGATTTTGTGGAATACAGCAGAGATATGACCAATAAATGTGGACACTCTGACAGACTCTGGTCAGTCCAGAGGTATACACAGAACCCCTTACTGCAAGACGTGTGGACCATGCTTGACAAAGTGGATATTTACACACAAGTAAATGGGGATATCAAGAAAATAGTGGAATAGATAAGCTCACATAGTTTGTGCGTTCACACACTCCTGTCTGTCCTGACACATAATAACTGGAGGCGCAGAGGTCACAAGCCCACATACTACCTACTAGTTAGTTACATACATCTGTACAGCATCCCACTGCTTTCTCAGAAATACACAACGGTTATGGTGGCCCGACAACAGTACATCTGACAAATATCTGGACATAACATCACACTGGGTAAATACACTCAGCTGCTAGGCATGTCACAAAGCACTGTGCAAACTACAAGCAGACTGCCACAACACTGGCCTACATTTCTTATGGGGGAATACACATGTGCCTGCAAATATAGCAGGAGCTACAGGGGTGTAACAGCATGGAGTAACAGACACCTGTGTGAAAGTGCATACCCACAACAAATCTGAACACATCCACAGTCACATATGGTAAGCATACTTAATATTACAGTATATGGACTGTGTGAACAATACCATCCTCATATGTGCTACTCACATACTAACCCTGCATATACTGGGCCAATACACAGTGTATTTCAATGCCTGACTCTGGTATTGGACATGTGTCGGTCTGGCTCTACAAACATGTGCACCAATAGGGTACCATACACTGGAGCTGCATGCAACATCACATAGAACAGGACCAAGAAAAATGACATCTACCACAGTCTGTACACAGGCCAAGGTACATATTCACAATACACACTCTGTCGACAATCACCATAAGTACACAGACCTTACTACTGTACACACTACAACAGAATGTGCAGGTCTTGTCCTCAAACATAAGGCCTACCATACATAGCATGTCTAGCAGTCTGATATCTCACTGGCTTGTTATCAGGTATGATGTCAGCAAATAATGATGTAATGAACATATGCACCTCTTACTGCATGACATATGTACAAAGGTTGACAGAGTTGTGGCTGGAGGCACAAACACAGGGCCGGTATTGACATGTTGCTGTAATAAACCCATACATTTACTGGTGTAACAGGGTTTGTTGTGACATATGTCTTCTGAGGGATATGAAGTCAGTAACTCACATGGCTGTCACCATGTACTGACTGCAATCCTCAGAGTATACTACTGCATTTCTAAAGACAGGAAATGTGTGAGTAACACAACACATGTAAGACTCCAAATACTGGCCAATCTGCAGATAGCCCTACAGGTGAGAGTTTCCCCAACCACATAACACTGTCATGACAAATATTAAATCATGTGGAACAGTCATATCCACATAAACCCTGTTAAACCAACATTACTTCAAATGTAGAAGAGCAATACTTACATTCTGTCCTCATGTCTAGAACATTCCCCTCCTGTTTGTTGGCCCATCTCCACAGTATATGTTGTAAGTGGTATAACCAACTACCCTCTGTGATACTGTTTTTCAAACAACCACATGAAGTCCTGCTCACAGTGAAGAAAAAAGGCCAACACCCACATGAAGTGCTTAGTTATAAGAGTGTGTTTCCATGCAATTGGCTATAGGAATGATTCCACAGCTGTCCGCATGCAATCAGCTAGTGGGGGACTGCAATTCGTGCACAGGCCATCAGCTGATCATGAGCATCACTTACAAATCTCAAGCTGCTGCCTAAGCAAAGCAGGTGTACATTTTCACATCCACCAGAGAGGGAGTGAGAGAGACAAACAGAGACAAAGTAAGAAAGGAAGGGAGTAGGAGATTAAGAGCCAAGCATGATTGTGTATGATCCATGGGTGGAGAGTGGTATCTGGGCATTATGACGGTTAACTATATTGTGTACTAATCCATACTGTCACATGGTAATTGCACATGGCTGTACACATTTATGGATGAGGACTATTGTCTAGAATCTCTACAATGTTTGGAAAATGTTGGCCTTGTAATGTTGACAATGGGACATGTAGCTCCTCAATATAATGATGTGGCAAAACCCTCACTGCAGTGGACCCTGTCATTACACAATCACCCCAACACCCACACAGGACAATGATAACACACACAAACACACACTTACCAGTACTGAGTTTGAACCCCCTACCTGACTATGTATTGCTATTACATTGTTATGCAGTTATTGCATGCGCCATGGAGCTTACATGTGGGAGAGTTGTCCAAAAGTATCTTTGAAGGTGAGTGACATCAGCAACAGTGATAAAGGAGGGATAAGGGAAGTGTAGTATATGTGACTGTCCACAAAAGCAGGTGTCAAGGAAGACACAATCACACTCTCTCAGGGAATCACACACATTATCACAGTTGGCAGGGTCAGGATTAGAAGTCCTACCTAACTAGTTTGCTACACTACAGTATTACACAGTTATCAAATGTGCCACAGAGCTTATCAGGCTGTTATATGTCCAAAGGGTTATTTCAAGGTGACTGACATCAGAAGGAATGCTACAGTAGGGCAATGGGAGGTGTAGTGAGTGTGAATGGCTTCAAAACCATTAATCTCCACACACACACACACACACACACACACACACACACACACACACACACACACACACACACACACACACACACACAAACACACATGCCAGTTCTGACATGCATGGGTTCATTGCTTCACAGGTGTGTAGTAGTCGACTGTGCCAGAAGGCTGTACAAGGCTAGGCAAAGGGAATACCTTAGCATCAGGGCACATGACAATGGTCTCCATTGTGGCTCAGGGGTGTAGTCCCTGCATTGGCCCACACAGGTGGGTATTGTATTCACCATCCACTCATCTGGGTTACTATTGTGGGTGGCCATTGCTGTGCAATGCTTGCCATGTATGTGATCTATATTCCATAACATGGACAGTGTCTGGGATGTGCATATGTCCCACATGCATGTGACGCATGGAAGTGTACTTGGGGTCTCTGGGGCATATTGTGTGGACAGATTATCATCTGATGCTGCATTCCTCACCTCATGTGGTGAGACCTGGCTATGAAACTGAGGTCATGCCTGCACCTACATTGACAGCATAATACAGGTATTCAGTGGAGTTTGTGGCACCTGGCATACAGGGCATGTGTATAAGGCATGGTATTCCCTTTTGGGTTACATTTGCAGTTGCAGTTTAGTTGTTGCAGACATCCAGTGGGGAACATAGCAAAGGACCACTGTAAGCAATTATTTGCCTATTGTAGGGATGGAACAGGGTGCCATGTCCTTTTACTTGCTGGATAACACACAGTCAGGAGATGTTACACATCACAGTACATTCTGATGTCAGTGGCAGTGTTGTGGTCAACAGGCATGTAGTCCACTACAATCAGACCGTGGTTACTATCTGTGGCCATTATGCACGGAACTACCAATATAGTGGCTGTTGCCTAGCCAAGTGTGTCTGTGTATGAGACATGGGTGGATAGTGTTCTCTGAGTAATACAAGGGTTGCCTATATTGTTCACTAATCCATAATGTGCCATGTAGGGCTATGGATTGTCTACACTAGTCTCTCTGCCACTCACATCTGTTGTCCTTGTAAGGTGGACATTGTGACATATAGTAGGTCCTCAATATGATAATTTAGCAAAACTCACCCCACAATGCATCCTGCCATTACACAATCACAGCAACCTCCACACAGGATACTGATGACAAACATACACCCACACACTTGCCAGTACTGAGTTTCAAACCCCTACCTACCTATGTATTGCTACTACAGTGTACTGCATTTATCGCACGTGCTACGGAGCTTATTGGATGGATGCTCTCCCAAGGTACTTTTAAGGTGAGGAACATCACCAGCCCTTGCTCACACATTCATATTTGCCAGGGGTGAGGTTCGAACCTCTATCTAACAACCTTTATGGACCATTATGTTATATATTTACCACATGCACCACTGAACTGAAATGGTATAAGCATTGCACCAGATACTTGTAAGGTGGATGATACCTGCAGGACTGCTAAGGTCAGGCTCTGAGATGTGTACTGGCTGTAAATAAGGAAAAAAGTTTTGAAGTACACACACAAACACTTGCCACAGATGAGATTCAAACCCATAGCTGTGTAGTTACTGCTACTACATTGTTCCGCATTTATGGCATGCATCATGGAACTTATACGGGCTAGCCCTTCTCCAAAGCTTTATTTCAAGGTAGATGACATCAGCAGGCCTGCTAAAGTAGGGCAATGGAAGGTGTAGTGACTGTGAATGGCCTCAAAAGCATTATTCGTTACACACACAGGGTTCCACAGTTGCCATGTCTGGGATTAGAACTCCTACCTAACTAGTACATCATACTATAGCATTACGCAGTTATTGCACATGCTAGAGAGCTTACAGGGCTGACTTTTGTCCAAGGAGGTATTTCAAGGTGACTGACAGCAGGCTTGCTAAAGTAGGGCAATGCGAGGTGTAGTGTCTATGAATGGCCTCAAAATCATTGATCCATGCACACACACACACACACACACACACACACACACACACACACACACACACACACACACACACACACACACACACACACACACACACACACACACACACAGAGTTTCACAGTTGCCATGTCTGGGATTTGAATTCCTACCTAACTAGTATATCACACTATAGCATTACACAGTTATTGCACATGCCACAGAGATTATAGGGATGATCCTTGTCCAAAGGGGTATTTCAAGGTGACTGACATCAGCAGACTAGCTAAACTAGGGCAATGGGGAGTGCACTGTGTGTGAATGGGTCATAAACCATTCCTCTGGAAACACACACGCAACACTCAGTCACACACAACTTTACATTTGACAGGACTGTGTATATGACTGCTAGATGAATTATGACTTGTACTGTCATGTTACACAGTTATCTCAAGCATCACAGACACTATAGTGCTGAGGGCTACCTGAAGCAAATGTCTACAGTGATAGACATTGGCACATCATGTGATATTGGCCAACTGGATGTGTGGTGGGTGGGACAGGCCTCATGATGGAAAGCTCTTTGTCACTGTCTGTCTCTCTGTCTTCCCCACATCTCTGGTTGTGTATGTTTGACCTATTATAGTGTGATGTCCTTGGATATATGTGTGTATTCCTATGCGATGTGTGTGCAAAGCATGACTGGTGTGCAATGTGGAGTGTGTGCACAGACATCTGCAACTGACAAATATGTATATTCCACTGTTGTTGCCAAACATGGGTTTCATTTCTCTAAGTGTGGGAGCATGCCCAGTATGACCCTTCTGTATTTTGTTGTCAGACATGGGCTTTGTTTCTCTAAGTGTGGGAGAATTCCCAGTATGACCTTCTGTATTGAATGTGTGAATCCATTCCAGGTAGGTTGTACTCCAGTGCAGGCATTTGTGTTCTACACCTACAGCTACCAACCTGTTTCTGCAGGATATCTGTAGATAGGTTGACAATATGAAGTCACAATGGGCAAAGGACAGTGGGATACTGTAACTAATTGTGTCTGTGCTGCTTCTGCTACATGGTTTTGGTGTTAGCATAGATATTCAGACATATGTACTGTTTTACACTGTGATGTATTATGTCATCAGCTACTGACATATATACATATTTGCTTGCAGTAATTTCCTGGGGAATGCAAGATGAATGAAGCTGTGTCCAGTATTGTGGTCTGCAAACTACATATTCTTGCACAATCATGCCATTCTGGAGGGGGAGCTGCAGACACTTGCTGATGGGTCTGTGTAAATGGTCCAGCACCTTGGTACTGTGGTGGCTGAGGATCCCATGCTTGTACATCTATCGATGTGACAAAATGGCCATATCCTGCTGTGGCCATACCTCTCAGCTGTACAGATTCACACAGGTTACCAAGAGGTAGGGTTCATATATCTGGTCTTTTGCCCTTCACATTGGGGTTTATGAGCAAGTTTGTAGCCACCCATTCCTGGGTTTGCAGGCAGGGATAGTATGGACACACATCAGAGTTTCAGACTTCACACAATCCATGGTCTCCATGCTTCTACCCCCCCCCTCTGTTATTCTATCCTCTTCCTAACATTATGCAAGCAATATCTGATAAGTATCTCTATAGTTATCACTTCATCCCAGCAGTACTTAGGGGGTGGTCCACAGTTCATGCAGTAGGACATGATAGACATGCTACTGGAATTTGTCGACATGGCCTTGCATTTGTGTTCTGTGGTCTATGTCATGTCATTATTTGGGGCTCCATGAGATAACATACACTGGCAGTATGGGTGAGACACAGGCCTTTGGCAGAGGACTGTAGGGCATTTGGTAGTGATGCAGGCCATCTGTAGCAGGCCATTGCATTCTGTCACTCCTACAGTCCCAGGCTGCAAGCCATTGGATTCCCCTGGTGTGACAGGGTAGGTGTGCAAGGTGTTAATGGCAATAGTTTTTCCTTATTAATCCATTGGTGTGGATGCTGGCAGGGTGCTGCTTACAGCTAGGGACACACCTGCATGGGACACCTCTTCAGCATGCTGCATTCTGTGGGTATTCCCATACAGAAGTGGGGGTCATATTGTACTCATTCCCAACAGCAGGGATATTACCTGTGATGAACATGTGGCTGATGGTGGGGTGAGCTGAGTGCATGTGTGCTATGGAAGCTTCTTGCAGCTGACTTACAGATATACATGGGGCATTCCCCTTAAGCTGACTTGTGCGGGGAAATCAGCGGTTTCTCAGTACTTCATAACTGTGCCTTTTATGGTCTGCCAGTGTTTGGCCAGACTACATCAGTATTCCATACTACACAGACAACTAATGTACTGCTAACCTATATGTACAATTCCAGAGGTGTGTCCATTTGACAGTAACCTTTTATACACTCTCTTTCTAGGGTGGGCCCACATTCATGCCATGTCCATCTTTCAGATGGTGACAGATATTACATCCAAATAATTAGTATGGATTACTGCTGGATTGGGTCTTGCTGGGATGCACTCTGTTTGATACTGGAGTAGTTAGAACTTGGCCCTGTCATCAACAGTACTGGCCATAGGCCACCGGGACACAACCCTCCATGCCTACATGCTGACCACTTTCACACAATATACAACACACAACAACCTAACACACAGAGCCCTGCATATTGTACACGTGCAACAATCTATCCTGCTAATTTGGCCAGCCCAGGTAATTTGTGCTCCACTGTTATTATACCCACACATACATGTTACTACATTTCTACATAGGATTGTTGGGGGGGCACACCTGACAGCTGTAAACATTTGCTATGACTGTACTGGTATTTTAAGTACTCTGCTGGCTTCCATTTCATTCTGTATTCTGAACTAACATGCAGGCTGGAGGCATATCAGTGTAGTACAGATCTTAGGTTTTATTGACCTACATTTCAGTTTCAGACTTCTTAACCTTCAGAACTAACATCCAACTGCCTGACCTTTTGTAGTCTGTCTGTGTAGGTCTGGAGGGGGGCTGTCCCCCACTGCCATCAATCGGAGACCTTAGCACAGCCTTGCTTTGTGGTCATCTACACCTGTCCTGCTGGCTGAGACTGTTGTTGGGTGTGTGAGCCTCACTGACATGCTTGTGCATTTGGCCCACCACATGTCCTGCAGTGGGATTTGTCACCTTGTCTAGTACTGCCTACTATGTTGACACCAGTATTTGTTATGGATTTCATGCTCCCCATATAGGTGTGTACTATCTGCTGCCATCCCATTCAGCCATCTGATTCCCTTGCATGCTCACATCCGTTCCACAGATACAAGTAGCAGAACATACTACTCCATTCAGCAATTGATAGTGAGAGTGACTTACCTTGTGGCTGTGCCAGTATTGAGGATGGTGCTGGAGGGCTGACTATCGGATGCACATTGTACATTCCCTATACATGGTTAAGCACAGGTAGTGTCATGTTTGGCATCCATTTTACTGTATGTGCGAGTCAGAGAGAGGTGTCATTCCCTGGGTTCCTACCGTGTTAGTGTATGTGCTATGCGTTGCTTTTTTGCCAAAGCCTGGGCCTACTGGGCATGCCTCCTTCTGCCTACAGGGGCAGGCTCAGGTTGTTCCTCCTCTGAGTCACTCTGTGCCTGTGCTGGCCTTGGCAATGGTGGGTTGCTGTGAGGCCCTGCCCCGTGCTCTTCCTGCTGCAGCTGTTTCCACAGGATCATATTGTGTAGTATGGCACATACAAAGACAATTTCGGTACATGTAGCTGGAGAGTACTTCAAGGATCCACCGGATATGTCCAGGCACCAGAACTGTGACTTGAGCATCCCACACACATGCTCTATTATAATTCTGGTTTGTGCATGTGCCTCATTATGGCATTCTTGTTCGGCTGTGTGTGTGCATTTCTGTTAGGTGTCATCAGCCACGGCTCCAGTGCGTAACTAGCATCCCCCACTAGGTGGCCATATGGGATGTCCCCATTGGCAAATCTCTGGTACAGCTGTGTCATATGCCAGATGTGGGAGTCGTGATAGCTTCCAGAGCTGCCAGCACACACATTCATTATAAAGCCCTAGGCATTGCACATGATCTGGCAGTTGATGGAGGGGAAGCTCTTATGGTTTACATAGACCCTACCCTGCTCACCGGGTTGTGCTTTGATGTGTATGTGCATGCAGTCTATAGCACCCACTACCTCAGAGTATTCTGCTATTTGGTGGAAGAAACCCATATTGCTGGTCAACGCCTCAAGGGTGTTGTGGAAATATATGTGCTCACCGGCATGTGCTGACATGGCATCCAGGAAATGGTGGAGTACCCTGGATGCTGATGTCTGTGAGATCCCCATGACACCCCCAGTTGACTTTTGGAAGGTACCTGTGGCTAGTATTCATAAGCCTACCCATACCTTGGTATCCACTAGGATGGGTTCCTCTCTGTTCGTTGTGTGTGAGACGTGGCCGGCACAGCTCAACAATTTGCTGTAGGAGGACTTGTCCACCCTATAGCGCTCCACTATCGCCAGCTCATGTAGGCCCTGGCAGGTTACCCTGGGTCTGTACACTCTTCTCCTTACTGTGGGATGCTCGTCAGCATTCTCATTCTTTCCACCCTCAGCCTCTTCCACATACTGATTTATGAGAGCAAAAGCACCTCCTATCATTTTGTTGCTTTTGTTAGGTAAAGATTCCCTGTTTGTGTACACCGGTGGTGTAGACTTTGTGGGAATAACTAGAGGGAAAGGTGTTTGCATAGTTTATAGTTGTGTGCTGGGCTGGGCTGCTGCCTGTGTAATTGGCTGGTTCTGATACATTTCACCTGCCAGCTATGCTAGTTCTCCTTGATTACCTTCCTACTGCTGTTTTCCCTTCCCATTGCCTTCCTGTTTATGCCCCGAGGCGCACCGCACAAACCCAGTGTTCAGATGTGAACGGAGCTGCTATTTCCTGTTTTTTTTTTTTTTTTTTTTTTGTGTGTTTAAAACCCAGTGCATACCTGTTTAGGCAATATAAAGACTGCTTAGGCAGCTTCAGACACACCCCCTTCCTTAGTTGTGCTTAGCTAAGGGCAATCATCAGCCACAAAGCTCCAATAAGCTTACAACATGCATGACACACCCCCTTATGAAGTAATCTAGCTCTTAGGCTTACACCATGGTATTACTGTACCTACACGGTTGTGTGCAATCTAGCACTGACAGGAAATCTGTGATTCAGTATCATTGCCCTCATTTGCATAGGCTTGACTGCTAATGCATGGTTACAAAACTGACATGCAGCCTTACCCTTTAGCAACCACTATTCCATGGTCTTGTTGTGTTATGCATGCCATTGACTATTATGGAAAAATTATGATTTTGGTTTAAAAGCTTATTTCCTGCTTTTAATTATTTTAGGGTTGATCCTGTTTGTGCACCGCTGCCCTACGCTTAAACAGCCGAAATTGGCCAAAAAAAAAAAAGTTAATTTTTATAATTTTGAAATTAATTTTCATGCCTATGGGCATATATTTGGCCCTTGGCATGCCTAGATAAAAGGTACTTAAGTTCTCTTATACGTCCATCTTCTAATACATGCATTTGTATGAGCTATCATGCCTCCATTTGGTAGTTTGCAGAAATATACTCACCTAAAGGCTGAATACATTTCTGCACTATTCCTGCATGGATGCCTGCCTGCTTCCTGGTTCGCTAATTCACCTCATTTGCATGGTTTGTACCAGAAATGAGGTAATTAGCATAAAGGGGCTGTGCCCATGCAGGAATAGTGCAGGAGCGCTCGTGCATGTCCCTGAAGCTTATTCATGGATCACACAGCAGCCATATTGCCTGCAGCAACTCTTGTACTATTCCTGCACGCTGTCCAGAGCTTGCTGAATCCTGGGGTCACTGTTATTACTGCTGGATTAGCTTTAGTATATGTGTTATTGTTGTATTAATATCAGTATATTTTGTATGCACATTGAGTTCGAATTAACACAGTTTCATTCATTTGCACTGTTGTGTGGTCTCAATGACAATAAAGTTCACTTTGACTTGTTTGTGATTACCACTAATGATTTCTTACTCCTACCTCCTAGGTTAGTTCCTAGGTTAGTACTAGGCTAACTACCCTTGTGGGCCATTTTAAGCCTAGCCAATTACCCCATGTGAGAATCAATCCCTGCACCTTGTGTTTGCAAGGCAAACACCTTAACCATTATACCAACGTCCCAACCCCTTATGCCAACCTCCCAACCCCAATGACAATTAAAATAAGCAAAAAACAGTAATTGCAAATGTAAACCAATAGCTTACATTTGTGATTACAAAAAGAAAAGCAAAAAAAATCAGGACTTCACCACCCCAACATGGGGGCTCCACCCACCACACCCCTGGAAATTAAATATACTAAGTCCGTGATTGCACAAACATGAAAAAAGGGAAAAGTCCAGAAATTATGTAATGGTCGATATAATCAACTTTGCCCATTATGATCAGCTAATGACGAAAAACACCAGCTTTGCAGCATGAGATGAAATGTGTGCAGCAATAACTCATATAGATAAATAGATATAAACAGATATAGATTAGATATGGATATACATACATATATATATATATATATATATATATATATATATATATATATATATATATATATATATATCTAGATGTAGATGCAGATATAGATACAGACAGATATAGCTATGGCTGTGTGTATTTTATGTCTAAATATAGATATAGCTAGATGCATATTAGCTATAGGTAAAGATATATCTGTGTGTATTTTATATATACATATACATACGTATAGCTATCTATATCTATGTAAATATATCTGCCTGAGTATTATTTATTTTATTGATTGATTGGTGTTAGAAAAATATGTATTAATGTATATGTTTAGTGCTTATTAAGAAATAAGAAAGATATAATGCATTTTATTCTATTAATGTTATGACAAGAAAAATGAATTCATATGAAACTGCAAGAAGCTTTTGGAAACTGCAGTGTGCCTTTTTGCAAGTTGGCCTCTGACCCCAGCAGCTGCTAGCTCAGCAAGAATTAATGTTTATGCTTCTCACAAGTGATTATCTGCTGGGTCAGGAAATTAAATGTGTGAAATAATGAGAATCTTCTGCTCTTTCCTGCTTGAGCAATCGACCTTGTATATGTTGCTAGATAACGCACAGGCTGCAAGGAAGAAGTGA
Source organism: Protopterus annectens (assembly GCF_019279795.1). Lineage (NCBI taxonomy): Eukaryota > Metazoa > Chordata > Ceratodontiformes > Protopteridae > Protopterus > Protopterus annectens. The sequence goes on along the minus strand of NC_056730.1, from coordinate 722,779,170 downwards.
TAACATGTAACAAGAGAAATGTATTGAGAACTTATCTACTATTATGTTCGAATTAATTTAGAACCTTGAGTGGAAACTTTTGTAAAAGGGTATTGTAACTAACCAGGTGGCTAGCAAGGCCACGTTGTTTACCAGAAAAACTTTTTAAGCAAAATGTAGTATCAGCATTTTAGATGAATAGAATATTGTAAGCTAAAGTGATGTAAAACCCCTTGTGACTGACTATGTCAGCCTGGTGGGTTAATACTAGTAAGAAATACAATAAAAGTTGTGTTCTTCCTGTTTCATTCAGATAAAATTCTGTACTTGTACGTTTTTTGCCTCCTGGTGTACACTAGTAAAAAACCTGAACCTGAACCTCCTGTGTATTGATCTTTTTATTACAGTATTTTTCATTTAACAGATTGGTCCTTTGCGGACCGGAATCCCTCAGAAGCTGCGGATCAGAGTATAGTGGTGGTCGAAGTCTGCATGCAGGAGAAGATACCGAAATGGTTCTTCTTGAGTGAAAAGACCTCCAATTGAATTGTCGTTTAAAGAGGCTGGCCACTTTCTGATCTGTGGCTGAAGAGTGGATCTCCACTTCGAACCGTGACTGCTCAATACCGGAGGCTCAGGTAGGGAGACTTTTTGCCTTTTTTCTGTTTTAGATCAGGGACTAGGTTACAGTAAATATTGTTTTTTTTGCCAGATTTGTCATACAGATCAGGGACAAGAAAAAATTACTGTTTATTTGGTCATAGATCAGGGTAACAGAATAAGGTAGGCAGTTATTCTAGATAAACTGTGAAATGAACTGAAGTTGTGGTACCACATGGTAAAAGGGTTACGTAACATTTATTAACATGGGAAATCAGTGCACTAAAACATCGCGAGACCCGCCCCTAACCGAAGACGCAAAATATATGTAACTACAACGTGCAGATAATGTTAGATATTATGCAAAATGGGTTAACAAATATTAATTTGATGGGCAATTAGACCAATCTTCGCTTGTTAAACTTCTTAAACAGCTTAAAAGTGATACAAAGGGTCAGGCAAGAAAACAACGACAATTAGGCATTCCTCAGGCACACAGGTGGATTGAGGAAGCAAACCATAGGGAACAAAAGAGTAATAATTCAAAGGCATTGTTTTTAGACAAAAAAGATAATAATATAGTAGTAGCAACGGCTCCTCCTCCCCCCCCACTCCCTTTTTCAGGATATGAAGTGGGTGGACAAGCTGGTCCACCTCCGCGGTATCCTGATATCTCAGTGAAACCGAAATCGTTTGTTAGAGATCCCACTGAAACTAGGTCCCGAACACGTAAAACACAGGGGGACATAGAATCGTATCAAATGGAGAGAAACTTACAAGCTGAGAGTGAGGAAGAAATATGTCCACTTATAGAGGTACCAAATCCTCAGGCCGGACAGGTTGGACAGGACCTAACCCTCTTGGTATATAGGCCATGGACACCAGAAGATTTACAAGGCATGAGGTTAAGTTACCACTTAAATGGGGAAGAAGTAGAAAAAGTAGTTAGACAAATTGTAGGTCCAGATTGGCACATGATTAGTGGCACCTGGAATCCTCGTAATGTAGAATTTAAGCCACTCCCACATAGTGACACAGAACTTGACAATAGAGTAAAAGGCCTTACAGACCAAATTTCTGAGAAATGGAAACCTAGAGCAGACTGGACTTGTATTAATCAATGCATACAGCAAGAAAATGAAACAGTAGATGGGTACTATGCCAGATTATTAGAGTGCTTTAACAATCATAGTGGCATGTCAGTTCCCGAAAATCAGACAAATGATTCCCCGTATGAACAACAATTGAAAAATGCATTTTTAAAAGGTTGCATTGCACCTATTAGTAGCTTCATTACGAAGCATATGATAGATCATCGAACAAGTAGGTTACAAGCCTTACTTGAATATGCTAGACATGCTGAAAGACATTTTAATAGCAAAAAGAAAAAGAAAGCGCAAGTCTTCACTGCTGAAGACGGAGCTGAAGTTTATGTATTACAGTCTGGTAAAAAGGGTAAGAAAAATGCACAGGGAAAAATATAGTGGGGTATGCAATAGGTACAGACACTGAAACCTTAGAAGCCCAATCCTTACCACATAACTTGTCTGCACAAGCAGCAGAATTGATTGCCTTAACACGAGCTTGTACCTTAGCAAAAGACAAACGTGTAAACATATATACTGACAGTCAGTATGCTTTTTCTACTGTGCATGTTTTTGCACAGCAGTGGAAAAATAGAGGGATGATAACATCTAGTGGTAAACCAATTAATCATGCGCAATTTATTTTAGAATTGTTAGAATCTATTCAGTTACCTACTAAAGTAGCTATTTGCAAATGCGTAGCTCATACGAAACAGCAGGACAGAATTTCAAAAGGTAATGTGAGAGCTGATGCAGCTGCGAAGCAAGCAGCTTCAGACTCAGTAACTTTACTTTTAGACAAGGAATTACAACCCTCTGAAATTTTAGACCTAGAAATGTTAAAAACAATGCAGACGCTTACTACAAAAGCAGAGAAACAAAAATGGGAAAAACGAGGAGCAATCCTTGAAAATGGGCTATACATCTCCAAAGAGAAAAAAACAATTTTGCCGTCTAATTTGTTTAGATATGCAGCTTTGTTGAGCCATGGGCAGTGCCATGTCTCAACAGGGGGGATGGTACAGTTAGTAAACCGAATATTCCAAACATATGGATTCACAAATTACACAAAAAAATGTTGTGTGGCATGTCATATTTGTAACAAACATCATGCACAAGGGGCATTTAAACCTAAACAAGGAAGTTTTCCTACACCGCCATATCCGTTCCATACTATTTGTATGGATTTTATAGAACTGAACAAATGCGATAACAAAAAGTACTGCCTTGTCATTGTAGATATGTTTTCTAGATGGGTGGAAGCTTTTCCGACCAAGAATCCGGATGCAACAACAGTGGCAAAAGCCCTCATAAAGGAGATTATTCCTAGATTTGGCATACCGGAAAGAATTTATAGTGACAATGGTACACATTTTGTGAATCAAACCATACAACAGTTGGGACGATTCTTTGGGATTTCCCTTAAGAACCAATGTGCTTATCACCCTCAGTCTGCAGGACTGGTGGAGAGGCACAATGGAGTCCTCAAGAACAAACTTAGAAAGTTAGTAAATGAAACCCAAAAGAACTGGGTGCACTGTCTGCCTCTGGCGCTGCTGAGTATGCGAACAGTTCCAAATGCAAAGGGTTTAACTCCTTTTGAAATGGTGTTTGGGAGGACATATTATGTACCTCAGTGGAAAGCTCTCATGCCTGCAGACCAGGAGGCTGATAGTTCACTAGCTAGTTATATGAGGAAACTGTTAACAAATAAATCTCTCTTGCAGTTTAACTCTTTTTCAGATAAAGAACAGACCAGACCATTGGAAGCGATTCTAGCCCCAGGGTCCTGGATCTGGGTGAAGGTAACAAAAAGGAAAAATTGGGCAAGCCCGAAGTGGGAAAGACCGTACCAGGTACTGCTGGCCACACCTACTGCAGTCAAAATCGCCGAAAGGTCATCTTGGATCCATTTGACGCACTGTAAACAGGTAAAGAACTTTCAACTTGATAAGAACATTGTAACTGTTACGCAACAAGAACAAAATGGCCAAAGATAAGAATGCAGATCAACCTCAGAAATGTTGCATAATCATCTTATTGAGTGTACACTTATTAACTGTACTTGTGATGATTTTCTTTTTGTTGTGGTTCTTCCTTTCTTCAACCACACAAGTAAAGTTGGATAAATGTGATGAATCACCCATAGACTGGCATCCAAACTTTAACACATACCTAGCAATTAAACGTGTATATGCTGAGACTATGAACATTTCAAACTGCTGGGTTTGTACAGCTATACCAACAGCATATGGAGGACTACTAATGTCCGCTGTTCCTTTAGGGATCAATGAGACTTGGAAAAATTTGCTTTTTGACACAGGAACTGTGAGATCACAGGATAAAATAGCATTGTATTTACCTGTTACACAAAAAGGGATTGTGTGTTTTTTTCAAGAATGATACTCTACAGGTGGGCTGGAGTAACTGTAACATAACAATATCTTATAAATGTTATATTAAGACTAAAAGTGGGAGTACTGTTTGCAATACTAACTATGATTCATACTTGAACTCAATGAAAACAATGTTGAATGAGATACAAAGAAATCCTATTTTGATTAAACAATTGTCAATCATAGATAAGAAAATGTTTCATGCAGGGTTGGTGCGTATTAGCACTAAAGTTGAAAACTGTTATTTTGTGTTTGGGAAAAAGGCATAAAAATGGCTACCTGAGAATTGGTCCGGCAGTTGTTTTTTGGGCTACCTGGTTCCGGCCATACGACACACTGCGGAATTACCTCTGGGTAAAATACGGAACGTGAGAGATGTTTCCAAGAAAACCAAAGATCCAATCGAGAAACCTGTGAATCCAGTAGAGTGAGTTGAAGCAGGTTGGAAAGATGATAATTCCGTGAAGGACAAAGACAAATTGACTCATATGGACTTGAGTGACAGTGTTATATCTTGGGCAGGTATACTCCCACTGTATGGTGCAGTCAAATTGATTTGGGAGCTGAGAAAACTGTCGAAACTTCTCGAAGTAATGAGTAATGCAACTTTTTCTGCTCTTGAATTAGTGACTGATGAACTGAATGCCATGAGAACTGTTGTGTTGCAAAATTGGATGGCTCTTGACTTCACCCTAGAGGCGAGAGGTGGTACATGCACGCTTATCAAATAAGAATGCTGTGCATACATTCCAGATAATAAGCATGAAATTAATAACCATCTGGAGGTGATTCAGCAAGTGTCAGCCATGACCAAACCAGGCCCAAACCCTCTGACGGATTTTTTCCAGAATCTGTTTGGGGGGTGGGGTTCCATTCTAATGAATATTCTGATTGCCATTTGTGTGGGTTTACGCCTATTAGGAACATGTGTTTTTTGTGGAATCCCCTGCATGAAAAGATTAATTAAAGATTTTATAGATATGTCTGTCTCTGAAACCTTGTATCAAGACATTAAACTTGAGGAATTGGTTCCAAATGAAATTCTCCTTGAAGTCTAAACTGAATGACTCTCTTAACTGCAAATCCTAAGTGGAAGAGGTTAGGAGAAGAAATAAGATTGTTTTCACTTCTGAGAATAGAATAAAAAGTATTAACAGGGGAAAATGTTGAAAAATATGTATTAATGCATATGTTTAGTGCTTATTAAGAAATAAGAAAGATATAATGCATTTTATTCTATTAATGTTATGACAAGAAAAATGAATTCATATGAAACTGCAAGAAGCTTTTGGAAACTGCAATGTGCCTTTTTGCAAGTTGGCCTCTGACCCCAGCAGCTGCTAGCTCAGCAAGAACTAATGTTTATGCTTCTCACAAGTGATTATCTGCTGGGTCAGGAAATTAAATGTGTGAAATAATGAGAATCTTCTGCTCTTTCCTGCTTGAGCAATCGACCTTGTATATGTTGCCAGATAACGCACCGGCTGCAAGGAAGAAGTGATAACATGTAACAAGAGAAATGTATTGAGAACTGTATCTACTATTATGTTCGAATTAATTTAGAACCTTGAGTGGAAACTTTTGTAAAAGGGTATTGTAACTAAGCAGGTGGCTAGCAAGGCCATGTTGTTTACCAGAAAAACTTTTTAAGCAAAATGTAGTATCGGCATTTTAGATGAATAGAATATTGTAAGCTAAAGTGATGTAAAACCCCTTGTGACTGACTACGTCAGCCTGGTGGGTTAATACTAGTAAGAAATACTGTAAAAGTTGTGTTCTTCCTGTTTCATTCAGACAAAATTCTGTACTTGTACGTTTTTTGCCTCTTGGTGTACACTAGTAAAAAACCTGAACCTGAACCTCCTGTGTATTGATCTTTTTATTACAGTATTTTTCATTTAACAATTGGTATTTAATCGGGAAATTCCACTGGGTCTGAAACCCATTTTCAGTGGAGGTCTAGGGAGAAAAGCTCCACAAATGTGACATACAAATGAATATACAGAGTAAATTTTAACAAAAATACATTAAATGAATTAATTAGTACTACAATAGCATAATGTTGGTAGGTTGCTACAAGCATAAAAATATACAAGACATAATAATATATTAGCTGTATAGGTGGTACATTCATCATGATGAGGGTATGGGTGGAAGTGTAGTAAGGAAAGGTGTAATATTTGTTTGGTGGTAGAGAATGATGACATGAAAAGATGGATGATGTGAATAGAAGAAGTAGGTAGGCATATGTTGGAAAACACAAAACACAGAAGTCAACACTGTACAACGTATGCATTGTGAAACAGCCTCAGCACATGCAAAATCAAATTTAAAAAAAAATAACATAAAAAAAAAAAAATAAAATAAAACATAATTTTTCTATGAGGTCATCACCCCTGAATCCCCACATCCTTGGCTAATTATATATCCTAACTCTGGTATTGCACAATCCCCAGGGGAAAGGGAATAGTCTCCTTCCCAAGGATTCTAGATATCACACACTTGACGATCAACTGTCTAGTTGACAATATGTAGTTGACTAGACAGCTGTCAACATTACACATGCTCAAGATTTTCATTGCCATCCTTAAATATATATATATATATATATATATATATATATATATATAGATATAGATACATATACTCACACACATATAAATATATATATATATATATATATATATATATATATATATATATATATATAATATATAGTTATAGAATTATATATATACACATATATATGCAGCCTACTACACTCTTTTGAACTTACTATGCAATAGTTTACCATGCAGACACTTTCTTCTGCAACTGTACAATTTTTAACCATTGTTAAATAAATCTAACTATGATCAGCTGTGGCTGCCAATCACTGTGCCCTTCTAGCACCTATTGCTGTATCCCTATACTTAGCAACAATTTTGATTGAAGCAAGTGACATATCAGCACAGTTTTTTTCCAACTATGTCAGCACAATGTGATACAAAATAAAGGGGCAATCACACTAGCAAAGGAAAGATGCAATCCAGAATGCAAGCATTGTATTGTACTGTTGTGATCCTCAAAAGGGGGATGGAGTAGATCCAAGGCAACTGCCTTTTTTCCCTGTCCCCCCCCAAAAAAATGGTCGTGTGTGTCACATACTGTTTCTGATATTGACCGATACTGAAATTCATCGGGTTATGTCTGGCATGGAGGTTCATCATTCATTGGGTCATGACAATGTTTTAGCAGTTTCAGTACCTAACGACTGATGGATTCCCCTTGTCAGTCAGCACCAAAAGAAGTGCATCAAATACTTGGAAAGCAGATGCTGCCAGAGCTGCAGTTTTACTTTCTTGGTCCTTCTTGCAATTTAAATGTCATTATGTTACAATATTGTTGTATAACAATAAATAAAAATGGAAGCGATCATGAGCCCACTTCTACCCTATAGACATGGCACCTTTGTTATATAGAGTACTAATTCATTGTAGTGCATAGAGCTCCTTGATTATGCTACAAAATCAGAACAAAAAAAAATAAACCTGTTCCATACTTCTACAGTGTGAGATCTGACACTATCAGCACTTTCAAAGATGTGAAACAAATGTTACACACCCCTTAAGCACTGTCACAGCTGGGTGTAAATGAAATGACGTTCCATTACTCTCAATAGTCCCTGAATATCTTTCCTGCTGTTGCATACCTCTCAATTGTACAGATTTTCGCAGAATGTCCAGATTTTTGTCTCATATATTTGGTCCATTTTTCATAAAATTGTGTTTTTCTGGTAAATTAGTGGCAAATAATTAGAGATTGAATTTAGAAAATAATGACAGACATTTGAGCTTCAGACTTAATACCCTTCAGAAAATGCATGCTAATGCAAAACCTATCAACTTTCTAAGTTTGTAGGAGCAATATTTAAAAATTGTCCCTATTTTGGGCCTATGTCCCACTTTTATTTATGGCTTTGTCTAGATTTCTTGCTCTAAGAGGTTGAGAGGTATGCTCCTATGTCCATGTAAGTTTGCAGAAGTTAGCCTGTAAGTAACTTATTTTTATTAGGGCAGTATTTAAAAATTGCCCCTGATTTGTTTCCTTTCTTGCTTTCTATGTGGCAACACTCTCTAAATGCTTTACTGGCTTTCAAAGTTGGTAAAACACTTTGAATTTTTTTGTTTGTGTTTTTTTTTAAAGGTAGTACATGGAGAAGATACAACTCCATGCACTCCAAAGAGTTACAGTCATAATCATGTCTCACCAATCATAACCCATTATTATATGTTCTCAACATGGATAACAAGATTCACCTCTCTATAGCTTTGCTCTAGAGGTGGATTTCTTGGCATCCATGTTGCGAACACATAATAGCACAGTCACAATCTGAGACCTGATCATAGCTGTCTATATTAACACTCAAGTGCCCAGCCTTGCTACATTATTTGTTACACCCCAAAATGTCCTAATGGAGACTGCTGCACTGACACAGCTTTGAGTTTTTATTCTGTTTTGCCACACTGTGTTTTGTGTCTCCAAAATTTAACAGAACCTTGAAAAACATGTAGTAAATCAGGTGGCATTTTTTATTTTCTTATAATGACTATGTCAGGAGCCAGTGTTTCTTTGTTGCTGTCTTACTCTGATATGTCCTAAGAAGTATTTGACAACCTGTCTTACTCTATGTGCTAAGAAGTATTTAGCAAACTAGATATTATTCCACAATAAATTATAAATTGTTGCAGCTTTTATTCATTCAGAGTTGTAGAACCTAGAACAATTTCCACTACGTATTCTTCTCTCTGTGTTAAAATATATGGAAACGTTGCCCAGCAAAAGTTCTACTCAGTCTCATTAAGTCATTAACCTGACATTAAATGTCTAGTATACGCCATTAACTTTAATTCTCTATAGCGATGTGCAGACAATATTTCTCTGGCCAAAGAAGAGTAATTCATAGTTTTTCATGTAGTGCTGCAGAAGAAGTGATCCCTGTTCTTCACCTAAAATGATTTCAACAACAACTAATGGTAGAAAATATTTTGTACAGCTGAATGTGTGATTTATAGCACTCTTTTGGCTTCAAAGCACTACCTTTCAGGATGAAAAGTTATAAACAGTGAATAATGCAGTAAACTATAAAAAGTGGTTGATTACCACACTGCCATGAAGACTGAGACAAGCTGCTTTCAGAAACGAGTGAGGAGAACTTTGAAAATTATGGTGGCAAGACTGTTTTCATCTGCAATCGGGAAAAAAACAAGGATAAATAAATTGAAAAGTTTATGGGCGCTTATCTACCCCTGCGAGGTATTACAGGCAGAAAAAAAGTAGTTATTGGCTGAGGTTAAGTATACTAGAGAATGGATGTATCATTCGACATTACGCTGCAATTAGTTTATTTCACTGTAAGCCAAAGTCACAGGCAAGTGGAATGGCACAAATGCAGAACACAGTACTTTTTAGCTATTCACACAACTAAGAAATATTGCAAAATTTGAAATCAAACATGATAAGCAAACATATTAAAAAACTTTTCAACTCGAATACCAAAATAACCCAAAACAATTCTGGTCTTCCTTAAACAGACTAATGCACATCAGGCAAACTGCTATGTCAAATTCCATAAGTAATTCAAGCGACTCTGTCTCAACTCAGTTCAGTTAGTACTGTATTCAGACAATTCTGTCTCTAGTCAATAATAATCCTGACACCCCCTCTCCCTCCCATCACCCTATCCAGACCACCCCAATCCATTCAGCTTTACACCTAAATCTACCTATGTCATAAGAAAGTACATATACTTAAACTCAAGTCTACTACCATAGCAGCTGACAAACTTCCATTTGATTATCTAAAAATGGCTGCTGATGCAGTTGCATTTCCAGGTTCTATATTAATAAACAGCTCCATATCAGAAAAAAAATGTCCATACAATTTGGAAACACTCCTATATTATACTATTACACACATAGGGGTATATCAACTAGAGGCCCATAGACATTTTCTCCCACTTTCTAAGATCTTGGAAAAATGTATCTACACACAACTCATATATTACCTTAACTCCAACAACCTACTCTCCATAACACAACTTGCTTTTAGACATGATCATAGTGCAACCACAGTCTACTATATTTTACAAACACCATAAATCATCATCAAAACAATGGCAATGTAATGTCCACTTTGTTCCTTGATCTGTCTAAAGCATTTGACACAATATTGCATCAGCAACTAATCTTTGAACTAGCATCTCCTCCAACCATCTGATACATGGTTTCTCAGTTATGCGCCCAAAATGACAAGCAGTGAAAAGGCAAAACGACTATTCCCTTTTTCTACCAGTCACCATAGGGTACCACAGATTACAGTCCTGTAACCTTTCTCTTCAAAGTCTTTATAAACAAGTTCCATACTGCCACATAACAAGCTAATATAGTTCGATACTCTGATGACTCCACTCTAATCTGTGCAGCCTCACATATATGCACACCCTAAGAACTTACCCAAGTCTATTTTACCTCTGTTGAAACTTGGTTAGAAAACTCCTCCCTACTTCTTAATCCCAATAAAACCAAATTGATGATATTCGCTCCCAAACAATATAAAACAAACCTTCCTAATAATATAAACTGACAGCACTAATACTGAAATAATTACTCATACCCCTGGATTCAGTAAGCCCTGAACGGTGTGCAGGAACAGTGCAGGAGCTCCAGGAGGCAATATGTCCACCATGTGATCCAGGAATAAGCTGCAGGGATGTGCATGAGCTCTCCTGCACTATTCCTGCACAGACGAAGCTCCTGTATGCAAATTACCCCATTTACAGGTGAAAAACATGCACATGAGGTGAATTTGCAATCATGGAAGCTGGCAGCTGGCCGTGCAGGACTAGTGTAATCTGTAGAAATGTACTCGGTTAGTAACCAAGTACATTTCTGCAAACTATAAAATAGAGCCTTGACAGCTCCAAATAAAGGGTGCATATAATGTGTAAAGCATGCCAATGGCCAAATACATGGCCACTGGTATGGAAAACAGTTTAAAAAAATAAAAAAATAACTTTTTTACTTTACTTTTATTTTTTTTAGCCGATTTTGGCTGTTTAAGAGTAGGGCAACGACACACAAACAGGATTGGGCCGAAAATATAAAAAATAACCTGAAATAAATATTCTAACCAAAATCACTATTTTGCCATTATACTCAATTCGAACCATGGTTGTGTGTGCAAAAAATACAACAGTTCACGTCACAGTTGAGTGTGCTATTTGGATTTTGTTGTCTGTCTTTTCAGTGTTTTCTAAGTCTCTCTCAGTTGTACTATTTGACCTCTTGGGATTACAACAGTCATATACAGACATTCCTACACAATTTATTTATATAGCACAGTGTGGGTATCAGTGCTTACTACAACACTAATATTAAGTGATTGCAACTCTACATTACCATATGATACCAGAGAGAACACATGCAGTCCAGCAGTTAGACCTTAATTGTCAGGCTATTATGCTTTTATTTACATAAAACCTATATGAGACTCTTCCTGCCCTATTCTCTGGTGTATGCAGTACATGCCTTAAACAATACAGGTTTTATACAGGCAATTAACTTACTACTACTTTTAGATTTATTTCCTATGACAGTACATGCAAGAGTATTACTAACCTGTCTCGCGTCGCAACCGCTGCAGTCTACCTCCATGGGCTTCCTGGTTCACAGCCCGCTCACCTGCCAATGCAAAAGACATAAGAGGAATATTTAGCTATACCTATCCATAATATACATGAGCTGGCAATTATTAAACATGTAGTGGACTGATACTTACACATGGCTGGGACATCCCTTGTCCTCCTAGCCTCATGGATCCACTGATCCAAGAGATCCCTCTTTCTCAGCTTCAGATCAGCATAGTGATGACTGACCTGCTCACCAGTTTGGGGTATGCCAGTGGCACTAGTAAGGTCAAGGGTGAGATGGTCCCAGGCTTCCGCTTTGCATTGGGAACCTTGGTACTGGCCTTGCAGCAGTCTCTGGTCATGGTATTCCACAAGGAGTCCTGCCATGACTCTGGACTCTTGGATGCCCCAGCACTGCGCCTGAAAGCGCACACCCTCTCCCATTCCAGACATAGTGCCTACAAGGGGAAGCTACAACCAGTTATGAGATGTATTCCCGTCTGTTGGGTTTAAATAGGGCCATTTTCCTGCACTTTGCCATGATTGGATGGTTTTGAAAATGCTAAGCTATGGACAAACCTGCTTACCTAGGTTTGGCATTGCTTAAAGGGGTATACCAATGGGCAGACTGAGTTAGCTAGCCTACACATTGCTTACACCTACTAAGCTGGGCTGTGCAATGCTTAGCATTGCTTAATATTTAATTTGCATTATATTTGCATTGTGGCATTGATTTATTATTCATTACATGTTATATATGTGTTTGGTATCCATGATTCATGTGTACATACACCATATGGGGTCCGTGTGTTTATTAGGGGATTTCAACACTTTATTACAATGACACCTCACATCTGGGCTTAGTGCAGTACTCCAGTTCACATATTTATGTCCTGTAGTAGGTTATACAATATAAAACTGGATATAGATTCCTTTCACATGTTCAGTTTCTATTTCCTATAGTGATGATCTGTTTGGTGTTACCTCATTCTTATGCACTGCTGTGATGGCTTAGTGGTTAACTACTGTGACTATAGTGTACAGGGTCCTGAGTTTAAGACCTGCAAAGGCTGTTTATTTTGTTTCTGGTGAGAACAATGGCTGATGCATACAGATTGATTAAGGCACTTTTAAGCAATTGTAAGTGGGTTTGTGTGGGTTTGCTCGAAGGTAAGCAATGCTAACCTCCAGTTAAATATGCTTACAGAGTGTTAGCTTCAATATTGCTTAACCTGGGTGTGCATTGTGCATTGCTTATCCCCACGCAAACAGGCTTAAGCCTGCTTACTACTACTTAAATATGCTTACTCTTGCTTACTACTGCGTACTCCCGCTTACCACTGCACTAATTTAGACAGTAATGTCTAATGATTCTTGGGAAGATGGTGGATTTGGAAACTGTATGGATTTATCATTCATTACACATTTTACCTTCCATTTGTATCCCTGATTTCTGTGTACATATACTGCATGGGGCACTTGTGATTATCTGTGGACTTGATAATATTATGACAATGACACCTCACATCTGCATTTAATGCAGTACTCCAGTTCACAAATATATGTTATGTTGTAGGTTATGCAACAAAATCAATTGATCATAAAGTGATTTGACATGGAAAATGGATTGTACTGGAGTTGGACTCGAACCGGCAATGACTGCTCATAAGGCGAATGCTCTGTCCACTATACTATTGCTGTATTGCTTCATTTGCATATATATTGCTTTTTATCCTCTTGTGCCATTTAAGCTGCAATAACCATAGCGAAGCGATGGGAAAACCTGTGCACCTATGGTTAAATGTAATCTGTTTTATAAAAAAAAAAAACACTTCTTTATATTTAATGTTTTAACTATTGCTCTGGTAAGCGTGGGGGGATGTTGCTGGGGGTATGCGAACTCCTATGAACGGTCTCGCTAATTCTTATTCATACACTGCTGTTCTTCATTGCACGGGCGTGTATATTCTGAGACCTCTGCTCTCAGACACCCTCCCTGCACTCGTACATGCTCTGTGTCCATTTAGGAGCTCAGGCAGCACACCTTCATTAATATGCATGGTGCGCTGCCATCCTGCTCCTAAACGGCCTCTTCCATGCAGGAGTAAGCTAGTCCTGCATGGAAGGATAGTGAATCTGGGGGATAGTAAGATAACAGGCATTGTGATAGATGAGACACAGATTTGAGCACCAAATTCTAAATACCATTAAAACAACCCACCAGAAATCAGGCTCCCTCTACAGGATCAAACCATACTTTACTGACATAGCAAGGTAAACCTTAGCCTCAACCATTCTGCTCTCTGCCCTCCTACAAGCATCACTCATACTGACAAATCTAAATGGCACACTTGAATCCAAACTAATCTCCTGCTATAAGAAAAGTAAAGTACTACCTACATTTGTCACTAAAGTAAAACATGGAGAAAGAATGCCGCTGATTTCACTTCAGAGCAACTTTCATCTACAAACATTACTGGTAAGAAAGATGGTAGAGTAGATGAGGATTAGGTAAACATGACTGCTGAGTAGACAATGCTGGAAGCTTTAATGCAGAGACATTTTGAGAGTGAAACAGTAATAGACTGCAAAGTGGAACAGTTTATATGACAAATACTTGTCATAAACTAGAAAAAATAATCCACATAAAGACTTTATCAAAAATGTGAAGTGTAGAAATCATTATTCTGACTGAATATAATTACTTGCTGAAGGAATTGTGTTCAATTATGTATGTCAGTACGCAAAAGAGATCCACAGATATTAAATATGAGCTACAATTACAGGGTGTTATAAATGAAGTTGTGACAAGAAAAAAAGCTGGCTCCCTGGAATGAATAAAATTATAGAAAATGCTCTTTATATCTACACACACACACACACACACACACACACACACACACACACACACACACACACACACACACACACACACACACATATATATATATATATATATGTGTGTGTGTGTGTATATATATATATATATATATATATATATATATATATATATATAAATATATAGTCAAACAAACGTCACCAGCAACACTAATGCTTTGCTATGCATGTCAGACTTGCCAAAGGCACTAAGAAGAGATTTTAGCATTTATTTTATGTTGCTACAAGCAACAGTATTTGCTGGTATTAATAGTTAACTGCTAGAAGCCCTCTATAAATAAACAACTGAAATCCACATCAGCAAATTTTATCCTTCATGTTCTGGGCAAGGCTGTATTTGGAATCCTGTCAATCATGAAGTCTGAGGTTGGTCCCATTGTTTTATAAGGCTCAGTTCAGATAGTTTTGTAAAAATCTTGGAATCCACCACAGAAAGACCATACATTTCTGGCCTCAGTTCAGTGGGATGCTAGAAATATACATGACCATTACTGGAAAAAAAGAAATTCAGATAGCAAATACCAGAAGATTTTCTTGGAGGCAGCAGATATATGCACTCATACCACAGTAGCAACTGCAGACAGCATAACAGACAAATTCCTAGTACCACTGTGGTCTATGATGTGAAGAAAAAATATGACGAAAGAGAGAGAAAGAGAGAGAGAGACAGAGACAGACTGCATAAAAGAAATTAGTAAACAATATGTATGCAAAAAAATATATTTTGAAAATGCAGTTACTCAGGATTGGACAAACAAGGTTACTGATCCAAGTGAGGTAAAATAAAAATGTAAAATAAAAATAGAGTGAAAGCGGCCAGAGAATAGGCACTCCTTAGGCTTATAAAAACTAGTAAAACCAAAAACAAAAAGCACAGAAGTACTCCAAGGCTGACCAGATAAATCCTCATAAACGATAGTCACCAGCAACATTACCAAATGTATCTATGGTCAAAAACAGTTCCAATATAACAAGTTCCAGCACACAAAAAATGATATATCATCCAAGGGTTTATTGTAACACAAATACGTAAGCGCTTTCACCCGAATAGGCTTCTTCAGACCTTAATACATATGTAATAAAACAGTGCTTAATATATACTCCTTCAAATCATGACATTAATTCATTTGATTAAGTTAAAAGCACATACCATGCAAAACAATATACACCTATCCTAAAAAAGAATAAAAATATAACTGCAAATATAACCTAACAATTCTGATCAATAACCTAATAAAACGAAAGACTAATAAACATTAACAAACTTAAGAAGTTACAGACCCAAAGGCAGCATTTCGAAGTGTGCATAAGCAGAAAGATCATACCAAGGGGTCTAAGGGTTTTGAAGATGCCCACAACGAGAGCATTGTATCCTGAGCTCCTGTACAGATGGCAGCAATTGAATATTGAGGTGAGTGTAAAGTACATGACACTCCTAAATTAATTTGTTCTACCTCAGGAACTTGAGTTGCGTGAAAAAATAAAAGCTAGTCAGCAATTAATTATAACCAAGTTTCCAACAGCTGTAGTTGAAAATTAATGGAACGGCTATTGGATAATGTTTTTCTGTTTGAGAAAAGATTGCTGGAACAGAACTGTACTAAAACACAACGAGATACAACTGATTTTAAAAACGGCCACATTTTCACTTGGCCCAGGACAGACTTTGTAAGAACTGATGGAGCAGGGAGACGTGGCAATAATTTTTCCAATACACATCCTGGACTGAATAATGGGGATGCTAGACGAGCCCCTAATGCTGTTGAAATGTTAAATGTTGATATTAATAATGTTGGAAGAACAGTACACTTATTCATTGATTTATTTACTATTTATTCAAATATTTATAAGTATTAATTCAAATGTATATTTCATTGTAAACATTTTTATATCGTTCTGATGACCTGTGTTAATGGGTGAACTCAATTTGTTTTATTTGTTTTTGTTGGTGTTCATTTGGATTTATACTTTGAATCATTCAACAAATGAGATACTATTACAATCACAGCTTAAAAGATGCATCCGACAAAACCGCTTCAGCTGTTCTAAGTAAGGCAACATGGACAAAGACAACATGTATCAAGAAACATTTAAACAGGCTGTCAATGTTTCATCAGACGGATATTCCTAATGGACAAATGGCTAAAAGCATGAACATTCACAGAATCAAAAATCAATCTTTCTAATTTCACCTTTGAGACATTAATGATGAGGTCACCAGATTAGGAACAAAACCAAAAAGAACTATTCCAACTAAAACATACTCTACAGCTGCTGGACAATCCATTCATAGCAAAGGTATTGACAATATGGTTAATGGTTCAGTAAAGACAACTGAACAAAGGAATGGAATTGATAATGTAAATAGATTTAACATTTTGAAAGTGGATAATGTTTATCTGTCAAAAATTGCATTGAATAATAATATATACACTAACAAAACACTAATAAAGCCTATAGTAGTAATAATTATGAGTATATAGATCACAATACACAATTACGTGAAGAAACAAATAGAGAATTTGGACAATAATAAAGGATATATTGATAGGAAGGATTTTCAGAGAGAAACAAACAAACAATCAATACGTACGTTAATTAATTACAGGCTATGTGAGAGATACAATGAATTCACAGTATTGACCACCAATCAGGACTTGGTGTTAAACAAGGACGATAGTAATGATATTTAATTATACAGATTGTGTTATTGAAAAGGAATATTTTAATCTATTCTGATTTTAAAAATATATTAGAAAAATCAATTTAGACTTATTTTTTAACAACACACAGAGTAACAAAAACAAATTAAGATCACAGGATGATGATGAAATTTCTTATGAACATAAGAAATTGAAAGAAATGACTAAACACAGTAATTTGAGTACAGAGGATAGTAATGTATTAAATATAATTATGAATGACAAGAACATAAGAGTAATGAAGCTTGACAAAGGGGATAGTATCAGGTAGTCATTCAAACCTTCCCAATAGGAAGGTTAAAGACTCGTATGGAATGGAACAAATGGTGTCAATAACATAGTTTATATACAATAATTATATATATATATAAGAGCATTTTTTCAAACAGAGGGGAGGGTGCTATGGGTGCTGCATGTGCCTCAATATATGCCAGGGTCCTCTCCAACTGGGAAGACAATATTTTACTACCATGTGAACTTTTTAAACATGTTAAATATTTATAGAAAAGACACTTTTTCTAATCATGTATATGTTTCAGCCGATGACGTTCAATGACAATGATTTAAGAAAGGAATTAGAATATATAAAAAACTAGATATCAGCCTATATATAATTAAGAATTTTTTTGGAGGACACTGAACTGATTAAAAAAAATGGGAGAAAAACAGGTTTGACTAACAGTATATAAAAAAATCATGCATGATTCAGTACAATGGCAGCCCCAGTTACACATCCAAACATATTTATATGACTCCATGGCACCTATCATCCATGTGCAAAAAAATAAAAGTAATAGGTACAAAAACCCAATTTTTTTTTTAGATGGATAGTAATATAAAAAAAATGGTGGAACGCAGAAAAGAAAAAAGACAGACAAAATAAAGTGACAAATACACCTAGCTCTTTGGAGTTTGTTAAGCTATGAAGTAGTATGGTAAATTTACTTGGGATGCCACCACTCCCCCAGGGGGAGATACAAAAGTTGTTGTTATAGAGAAGTATGTGGGGTAAATTTACTTGGATGCCACCACCCCCCAGGTTTAAATGACCATATCCACAATATATTAATAATAATATTTTTTTATTGTTTATTCCCCCACCCAGATCACACTACACTTATATACATTTACACAAGAATGATTATAGTTCCTTTTTAAAAAGCTTTTAAAAAAAAATGTTTTAAATTTTTATATATGATATGTAATAGTTTTTTAACATCAATATATTCATTCAATAACATTTTTTAAAAAAAATAATTTTAAAATTAATAATTTATATACATTTATATTTATATTTAATCATTAATAATGTGTCAAAGTTAAGTAATGTGAATAATTTGAATGTTAATGCAAATGATAATTTTGCATCCAGTATCTCCACACAGCAAATTTCCGTGGACACTGGCAATTCATTGAATGTACCTGTGATGGGAGGGAGTATTAATATATGTAGCTCTAATGGAACACTTGCTATATTGGAACTGTTTTTAATCATAGGTACCTTTGATACTGTTGCTGGTGACTATCGTTTATGAGAATTTATCTGGTCAGCCTTGGAGTACTCCTGTGCTTTTTGTTTTTGGTTAAAATAAAAATGTATTGTCCCCCCACTTTCCAGCTGTAAATGGTCTTATAATTTCTGTATGCAGTTGGAGTAACATCTTGATAATGCAAAGATAATTCTTAAAATGATCTGAAGGAATGTGCAAAAATAAGCAAAGGAGTTATGGATGGATGGATCTGAAGGAACTGAATATAATGGACTTCTGATATTTGTACATGGGTATGATGCTATACTTGGACATGGCATTCTGACTGCAAGACCAATATTAAGAACATCTGGAAGAATTCTTAAATATTTAATTGACTATGACTGTGTTGAAGAAATTAAAAAATGCTAAACTGATATTAATTTAAATGTGCATTTGAATCTGCTACATATTAAAGTATAGTAATATATATATATATATATATATATATATATATATATATATATATATATATATATATATATATATATTACACTTGGAGAAAAGTAATATGGTTTGTCTTTTATTTGCTTCTGTATGTACTTGTGCTGGAATATAGAAAGTTTTGATATCCTGTGTGTTTTCAGTATTTTGAGTTTTCAGTATTTTGAACTTTCGTGATTTTGGTCTCAGGATTTTGATATTTAGGATTTTGGGCTTTCAGGATTCTGTAGTGCTCCCATGTATATATATATATATATATATATATAGAGAGAGAGAGAGAGAGAGAGAGAGAGCACACTAGCAGAGCCAATAGTATTGTTGCCTTACAGTAAGAGGTTCTTTGCATCTGTTTTCAGCTGGGTGACTTCTATTCGGAGTCTGCATGACCTCCCAGTGTTTATGTGGGTTATCTCCAGGTGCTCCAATTTCTTCCCACATTCCAAAGACGTGGACTGGTGACTGTAAATTGTCCATTGATGTGAAAGTGCATGTGTCTGTGGGGTATATAGAAACATCACTCACCTGTATGAACCTTGGCTCTAGATGACTGTGTCACTGTTGAAGTGGCTTCCCAACCCCGTGTGCAAAAACTGGGCAAAAGTGGTTGTGGATGGATGGAAATATTTGTATATATAAAAATGTTATTAATCTAAAGCTATTTTCTTTGTTTACAGTAGCAAAAATACTTCATTTAATATTGAAAATGAATGTATCTGATGGTCTACATTAGTATATGACTAAATTCACAACTTGCATAACCATGAGTACTCAAGAAATATATGTAGATATAGATATAGATATAGATAGTTACCATTTGAAGGGGCAAACACTCATATGAGTGAACACTTTTTCCTGGTGTCAAAAAAGCAAATGGCCATATAGGCAAACGTTCTGTATAGGAGTGGGGTACAGCAGGGTAGGAGAATTTGCCCTTTCCTGCTGTTGTGTGATCTCACAGTTAGTATATTTAAAAATGTAGCAGGAGGAGAGGAAAAAAAATATTTATTTATTTTTTTTGCATTTACGATCACTTTAGATTCGCTCTAAAGTAATCACTCTTTGAAAGTCTTGTAAATGTTCAATATTTGATGATTATATATCTAGATGCAGATATATATGGATTCACTTCATAATCTCAAAATACTGAAACATCGAATTTCAGTATTTCGAAACTATGAAACCGAATCCACAAAACACCGAAACTACAAAACACCGAGTCCAAAACTGCGAAATTCAAAACACAGAACAAACCGCATACACTATACCATACGTACACCACAACACCCACATCACAACATAAACAAACAAAAACTATACACATACACAACTCGTACACACATAAGCAGGGGGGCAAGCCCCCCTGCACCCCCTACCCCCCTACTTATATATACTAACTCCGAGATCACACAAACAGGAAA
Organism: Protopterus annectens; assembly: GCF_019279795.1. Classification (NCBI taxonomy): domain Eukaryota; kingdom Metazoa; phylum Chordata; order Ceratodontiformes; family Protopteridae; genus Protopterus; species Protopterus annectens. The sequence continues at coordinate 722,758,450 of NC_056730.1, read as the reverse complement.
CAAAAGCAAACTCACACACGCACATTCTCCAGTCCCTCACACACACATCAGACATATCAAAACACTCAAACACACTCTAACCCCCACTCAAATCCCTTACAAAACACTCACTTACCTGACAAAACACCTAGATCCAAACACGGTACCATGCACCATAAACACACAAACCCGGACATCACGTAGCGTAAGGCCATAACCACGAATTTGAACTTTCGCTATTTTAAACATTTGGGTTTTAGTCTCGAGATACTGAAATTCGACATTTCAGTATTTCGAGATTATAAACGGCTCCTATATATATATATATATATATATATATATATATATATATATGTATATATATAGGTATATATATATATATATATATATATATATATATATATATATATATAAATATATGTGTATATATATTTCTTGATGTTAATTCTATTTTGTAAGAACAGCTATTTGTTTCATAGCCTTGTTCCACAGTATAGTAAGCGCTTTTGCATTAGTAGTTATTTATTCTCCTTACTGCATTGTATTTGGTCGACTATTTGTTCTCCATAGAGCAGTGTAATAGCTCCTGTTTCTTATGATTATGTACCCAGTTTGCTGAACGTGACAGAAGTGGTCAATTGATATACCCCAGCAGCTGTCTGATACTTGGAGTACATTCCTGCTGTAGCAAGCTGTATCTCAGTGCTGCTATCGTTAAGATTCAAAGTTGTATTATGATAACAGCTCAGCTGTATGTACCTGTAGATATGCTGACAGCTTGAAATTACTCAAGGGAGTTGCTCAGTGGTACTACAGATTTACTTTTAATCATTGTAATGTTCACTACCTTTCCTGGTAGTTATGAGCAAAAAATTCATGTACTACATATTTTCCCCTTCTACCTCTTTGTTTTTCTGCTACATCTTTGTTCTCACAATTCCCCGGATTATGCAAGCCTTGCACAGTGTGCAGGAGTAGTGCAGGAGCTCCAGCAGCCAATATGTCTGCCGTATGATCCAGGAATAACCTGTAGGGGCGTGCACGAGCGTTCCTGCACTAGTCCTGCACGGACTCAGCCCCTGTATGCAAATTACCCCATTTGCAGGAGAAATCCTTGCAAATGAGGTGAATTTGCAATCCAGGAATCTGGAAACCGGCTTTGCAAGACTAGTGTAATCTGCAGAAATGTACTCTGCCAGTAACGGAGTACATTTCTGCAAAGCCATGACTGCTCCAAATAAAGGTTGAATATCATGTAGAAAGCCATGCCAATGGCCAAGTATAAGGCCATTGGCATGGAAAACACTTGAAAAAAAAATCAACTTTTATTTTTTTTAGCCAATCTAGGCTGTTTAAGCATAGGGCGGTGGTGTGCAAACAGGATCGGGGAGAAAAAAGACAATAAACCTAAAACAAGCATTCTAACTAAAATCACTATTCTGCCATTATACCCAATGGCAGGCAGAAGACAACATGGCCAGTGAATAGTGGTTGCTAAGGGGGGAGGCTCAGTGTGGGACATGTAACTATACATTAGCAGGCAGTCCTATGCAAATGAGGGGAATGATAGTAAATCCCAGATTTCCTCTGCATGGTAGTCAGCTCCCAACAGTGTAAGAGCAGGAATAGCTGGGTGCAAGCCTAGGAGTTAGCTGACATCATAGGGGTGTGTGTCAGGCATACTGTAAGTGGATTGGAGCCCTGTGGCTCAGGTTTGCTCCTAGCTTAGCACAGCTAGGCAAGGGGGTGTGTCTGAGGCTGCCTAGCACTCTTTACATTGTCTAAGTGGGTGTGTGTGCTGTGCACCGGGTTTTAAAGAAAAAAAAGTAAACCAGGAAATAGCAGCTCTGTGCACATTTGTGCACTGTGTTTGCGTGGCATGCTCCTGGGCTTAAACAGGAAGGCAATGGGAAGGGGAAACAGCAGTAGGAAGGTAATCTAGGAGAACTAGCATAGCTGGCAGGTGAAATGTATCAGAATCAGCCAATTACACAGGCAGCAGACCAGCCCAGCCCAGAACACTACTATAAACTATGCAAACACCTTCCCCTCTGGTTTTTCCCATACTCTACACCACCAGTGTATACAAACAGGGAACTTTTAACAAACAAAACAACAAAATGATAGGGGCTGCAGCAGGCATCATACAACAACATGTGGAAGAGGCTGAGGGTGGTGAGGATGTGAATGCTGTTGACCAACCCACAGTGAGGAGACAGAGAAGAGTGTACAGACCCAGGGTAACCTACCAGGGGGCTACATGAGCTGGAGATAGTGGAGCACTATAGGGCAGACAGGGACCTCCTACAGCAGATTGTTGAGCTGTGCCGGCCACACCTGACACACCAGACTAACAGAGGGAAACCCATCCCAGTGGATACCAAGGTATGTGTACGCCTAGGAATACTAGCCACAGGTACCTCCCAAAGCTCAACTGAGGATATCATGGGGATCTCACAGACATCAGCATCCAGAGTATTCCACCAGTTCCTGGATGCCATGTCAGCACATGCCGGTGAGCATGTATATTTCCTCAACATCAGTGAGGTGTTGGACAGCAATATGCGCCTCTTCCACCAAATAGCAGAATACCCTGCAGTAGTGGGTGCTATAGACTGCACGCACATATGCATCAAAGCACCACCCGGTGATCAGGGTAGGGTCTACATCAACTGCAAGGGCTTCCCCTCCATCAACTGCCAGGTTGTTTGTGATGCCCAGAGCATTATAATGAATGTGTGTGCTGGCTGCCCTGGAAGCTATCACGATTCCCACATCTGGCATCTGATGCAGCTGTACCAGAGATTTGCCAGTGGGGACATCCCTTACTGTCACCTAGTAGGGGATGCTATTTCAGCACTGAAGCCATGGCTGATGACACCCATCAGAAATGCAGACACACCCGAACAAGAAAGCCATAATGAGGCACACGCACAGACCAGACTTATAATAGAGCATGTGTTTGGGATGCTCAAGTCATGGTTGCGGTGCCTGGACACATCCGATGGAGCCTTGCAGTACTCACCAACTACATGTGCTCAAATTGATATGGTATGTGCCATGCTACACAATATGATCCTGCAGAAACAGCTGCAGCAGGAACAGCAAGGGGCAGGGCCACACAGCCCCCCACCAATGCCAAGGCCTGCACAGGCACAGAGTGACACGGAGGAGGAACAACCTGAGTCTGCCCCAGTAGGCAGATGAAGGCATGCACAGTATGCCCTGGCCTTGGCAAAGAGGCAACACATAGCACATACACTGACACAGTAGGGACCCAGGGAATGACACCTCTCTCTGACTAGCACATACAGTAAAAGGGATGCCAAACATGACACTACCTGTGCTCAACCATGTATAGGGAGTGTACTATGTGCATCTGACATAGGCAGCCCTCCAGCACCATCCTCAATACTGGCACACCCACAAGGTAAGTCAATCAACCTACCAATTGCCAAATGGAGTAGAATGTGTTGTTACCTGTATCTATGGTATGGATGTGAGCATGCAAGGGAATCAGGTGGCTGAATGGTATGCCAGCAGATAGTAGACACCCATAGTGGCACCATGAGATCTGTAACAGATACTGGAGTCACCATAGTAGCCAGTACTACACAGGGCAACAAAACCCACTGCAGGAAATGTGCTAGGTGATATGTGTGTCCATATGACTCACACATGCCAGTCCGGGAGGTTCACATACCCAACAACAGTCTCAGCCAGCAGGACAGGTGTAGACAAACACAAACAGAGGCTGTGCTATGGCCTCTGAATGATGCCTATGGGTAACCTCCCCAGGCCTACACAGACAGACTACAGCAGGTCAGGCAGTGGGATGTTAGTTCTGAAGGGTAGGAAGTCAGACACTAATATGTAGGTCAACCAAAGCTAAGACCTGTAGTACACTGATATGCCTCTAGTCAGCATGATAGGTTAGAATACAGAATGAAATGGAGTACCTGACATACCAGTACAGTCATAGCAAATGTGTACAAGTGCCAGGTGTGCCCCCCCATCCTATGTAGAAATGTAGAAACAGTCAGGTGTGCCCTCCCAATCCTGTGTAGAAATGTAGAAACAGTCAGGTGTGTCCCCCCACAATCCTAGGTAGAAATGTAGTAACAGTCAGGTGTCACCCCACTCCTATGTAGACATGTAGAAACAGTCAGGTGTGCCCCTTCCCCCAATCCAGCGTAGAAATGTAGTAACAGTCAGGTGTGCAATCCTGTGTAGAAATTTAGAAATAGTCAGGTGTCTCCCCCACACTCCTATGTAGAAATGTAGTAACAGTCAGGTGTGCCCCCCCACTCCTATGTAGATATGTAGAAACATTCACGTGTGCCCATTCCTCCTATCCAGCATACAAAATGTAGTATCAGTCAGGTGTGCCCTCTCCCAACCACTGTGTAGAAATGTAGAAACAGACAGGTGTTCCCCCTCCCCCAATCCTGTGTAGACATGTAGTAACAGTCAGGTGTGCGGCCCTCCACCAGTTCTGTGTAGGAATGTACACACAGTCAGGTGTGCTCCCCCCAACCCAACCTAGACATGTAGTAACAGTCAGGTGTGCCCCCCAAACCTATTTAGAAATGTAGTAATGGTCTGGTGTGCCTCCCAATCCGATGTACACATGTCATAACAGTCATGTGTGCCCCCCCACAACCCTATGTAGAAATGTAGTAACATGTATGTGTAGGTATAATACCAGTGGAGCACAGATGCCCAGAGGTGGCCAAGGTAGCAGGATAGGTTGTAGCATTTGCACAATATGCAGGTCTGTGTGTGTTAGGTTGGTGTGTGTTTCATATTGTGTGAGAGTGGTCAGTATGTATGCATGTTGAGGTAAGACCTGGTGGCCATTGCCCACTACTGCTGATGACAGGGACAAGCCCTCACAACTGCAGTGCCAAAGACAATTCCCACCAGTATAACACATGCTAGCAGTAAGCCATTGTAAATGTATGGTGGTAATATGTGTCACCATCTGAAAGACTGACATGGCATGGCTGTTGGGCTAGATATACAAGCAGTACACAGGGGAAAGTACCCCAGACATACAGTATATATTGTGTCACTGTGAAATGGAGACACCCTTGGAATTGTACATACAGGTATGCATCACATTAACTGGTCCTGTAGTAGGGGATACTGGTGATGTCTGCCCAAACACTTGCAGATCACAAAGGAGGTAGGACTGATGTATTGGGAAACAGCTGATGTACCTGCACATGCCAGCATAACTGGAATGCCCCATGCATATCTGTGTGTCAGATGCAAGTATTGTCCATAGCACACATGCACCCAGCTCACACAAACCCCACCCACAGGTACCTCTCTGGTCATATCCTTGCTGTGGGAATGAGTACATTATGACCCCACCTGTATATGCCAATAGCGGAAGAATGCAGCATGCAGTGAAGGTGTCCCATGCAGGTGTGTCCCTAGCTGTAGGTAGCACCCTGCCAGCATCCACACCACCTGATCAAGACTGATAGAAGGTATTGGCATGAACACCTATCACACCTACCCTGTCACCCCAGGGGAATATACTGTATGGTGGTCTGAGACTGTAGGACTGACAGAATGCAACGGCCTGCCACATCTGGCCCACAGCAACACCTAATGGCCCACAGGCCCCTGCCAAAGGCCTGTGTCTCACACGTACTGCCAATGCATGTTATGTCATGGACACCCAAATAACAACATAACACACTCCACATAAGCCATATGCAAGGCCATGTGGACAAACCACAGTAACATGTCCACCATGTCCCACTGCATGAACTGTGGACCAACACTAACACACACCTGTGATGGGGTGATACCCTTAGGGAAAGTATCAGAGAATGTATGCATAATGTATGGAAGAGGTTAGAATAACAGAGGGGTTGGAGCATGGGCAGCATGGAATGTGCAGGGTCCAACACCAAGCTGTGTGCACACACTATCCCTGGCTGCAAACACATAAATGGGTGGCTACACACCTGCCCATACACCACAATAGGGGTAATGTCCTGACCCATGGCCCCTGCCTCTGGGTAACCTGTGCAAATCTGTACAGCTGTGAGGCATTGCCACAGCAAGATAAGGCCATACTGTCATACTGATGGATGTACAAGTATGGGATTCTCTGCCACCGCTGTACCAAGGTGCTGAACTGAATACACAGACCCAGCAACAAGTGTCTGAGCTCTCCCTCCAGAATGGCATAACTTACCATGAATACGTAGGTGCCTGCCCACAATACCGGACACAGCTGCAGTCACCCTTGTCCCCCAAGACATCACTGTGAGCAAGAATGTCCACCTGACAGTACATGAGGACAGAAAACATCACAGTGTATAACAGTACACATGTCTGAATATCCCTAACAGCAGTACCATGCAGCTGAAGCAGCACAGACACAATCACCTACAGTACACACTATCCCCTGCACAGTTTGTCCCCATATTGCCAAATGATTGATGGATACCCTGCAGAAACAGTTTGCTACCTGTAGGTGTACAACACAAAGGTCTGCACTGGAGTACAAACTACCTGGAATCGATCCACACATTCAATACAGAAGGGCATACTGGGCATGCTCACACTGGGCATGCTCACACACTTAAACAAATGAAGCCCATGTCTGCAAACAACAGTGGACCATACATATCTGGCATTTGCAGATGTTAGTGCATACACTCCTCAGTATGCACCAGTCATGCCTTGCACACACAGTGGATAGGAATACAGACACATATCCAAGGACAACACACTATAATAAGCCAAAAGTAGATGTACATAGATGTGTGGAAGAGAGTGACTGTGACAAGGAGCCATCCATTATGAGGCCTGTCCCACCCAGCACACAGCCAAATGGCTACAACCACATGAGGTGTAAATGTCACTCACTGTAGACATTAGCCACCAGTATCCATCAGCATTACAGACTATGTGGTGCAAGTGCTAGCTGTGCAACATGACTGTACAAGGAAGTAGTCATCTAGCAGCTGTATACACATACCTGTGGAATATAACCCTGTGTGTGCCCGCATGTGGTGTGTCAACCTCTAGATGAATGGGTTATGGCCCATGCACACACACTGCCCTCCCCATAGTCCTACTATGACAAGCCTGCTGAGGTCATCCACTTTGAAATACACCTTTGGGAAAGGTGTAGCCCAGTAATCTCTGTGGCATGTCCTATAACTGTGTACTGCTGTAGTGTGATAAACTAGTTAGGTAGGAGTTCTAATCCCAGACATGACAACTGTGTGTGTGTGTGTGTGTGTGTGTGTGTGTGTGTGTGTCTCTGTCTATATAGAGAGCAATGCTTTTTAGACTAGTCACACTCACTACAATTCAAATGACCTTCTTTGACAAGGCTGCTGATGTCATTCACTGTGAAATACATCTTTCAGAAAGCTGCAGCACAGTAATCTCAGTGGCACGTCCTATAACTGTGTACTGCTGTAGTGAGTGTGATAAACTAGTTAGGTAGGAGTTCTAATCCCAAACATGGCAACTTTGTGTGTGTGTGTAGACAGCAACGCTTTTTAGGCTAATCATACTCACTATAATTCAAATGCCCTACTTTTGCAGGGCTGCTGATGTCATTCACTGTGAAATACACCTTTTAGAAAGCTGTAGCCCAGTAATCTCCATGGTGTGTCCTATAACTCTGTACTGTAGTGTGATAAACTAGTTAGGTAGGAGTTCTAATCCCAGACATGGCAAGTGTGTGTGTGTGTGTGTGTGTGTGTGTGTGTGTGTGTGTGTGTGTGTGTGTGTGTGTGTGTGTGTGTGTGTGTGTGTGTGTGTGTGTGTGTGTGTGTGTGTGTGTGTGTGTGTGTCTGTGCCTCTGTGTAGAGAGCAATACTCTTTACGCTAGTCACACTCACTACAATTCAAATGCCCTACTTTGGCAAGGCTGCTGATGTCATTCACTATAAAATACACCTTTGGGGAATGAGAAGTCCAATAATCTCTGTGGCGTGCCCTATAACTGAGTAGTGCTGTAGTGTAATAAACTAGCGAAGTAGGAGTTCTAATCCCAGACATGACAGGTGTGTGTGTGTGTGTGTGTGTGTGTTGTGTGTGTGTGTGTGTGTTTGTCATTCATATCCTGTGTGGAGGTGGTGTAATAACTGCACTCAATGTGGAGCAGGTTTTGCAAATTTTTTATATGGTGACCCTAGTATATATCACAATGTCCACCGTACAGGGATAACAGATATGAAATAGCCGAGAGGCGGGGTGCAAATCCATACCCCTACATGTGACATCAAGGCCAGGCGAACAAAGTTAGCAACCCTTGTATTACCCAGGGAACACTCTCAACCCATGTCTCATACACACACACACACACACACACACACACACACACACACACATTTGCCTAGGCAACAGCTGCTATGTTGGTAGCATCCTGCATATTGCCCACTCATAGTAACCATGGTGTGATTGCAGTGGGCTACAGAGGCCATGGCACCCTGTCCATCAGTCCAATAGGCACATACATGCAGACAGTGCACCTTCCCTATGTTCCCCACTGGACACCTGCAACACCTGTGGTGCCATCAAATGTGACCCACAAAGGACATACCATGCCTGAAAAACATGCCCTGTATGGACAGATGCCACTGACACCAGGGAATACCGGTATCATGCTATCAATGTAGGTGCAGGGTCAACCTGCTGTCCATTAACAGTTCCTGCCACATGAGGCCAGGACTGGCACATCTGATGATAACAATCTGTGTACACAACATGGGCCAGACACCCCAGGTACAGTTCCACATGTCACTGTACATGCATGTGGGAGGTGTGCACATCCCAGACACCGTCCATGTCATGGACTAAGGAACACATACATGGCAAGCAATGCACAGCACTGGCCACATGCAATAGTTACCCAGGTGACTGGATGGTGAATACAATACCCACCTGTGTGGGCAAATCCAGACACTACACCCTGAGCCACACTGCAGACCATTGTCATGTGGCCTGATGCCAAGGTATACCCATCACCTAGCCTTGTATAACCATCTGACACAGTCAACCACTACACACCCATGAAGCAATGCACCCATGCATGTCAGTACTGGCACCCTGTGTCTGTGTGTGTGTTGTATGATGCCTATGACCACATTCACACTCACTACAACCCCATTGGCATACTGAAGCATGCTGTCTGATGTCAGACACCTCCACATACCCTTTGCCCATATAACCTCCATATGACCCCTGTGGTGCATGTGATACCTGCACAGTACTGTGTTGTGGCAATCTCACTAGTGATGAGTTGTATTCCTGGCCCTGCCAAGTGTGTCAATGTGTGTGCATCCCTGTGAGAGTGTGGCTGTGTTGACGCTGACACCTGTTCATGCGGACAGGCATGTGTACTACACCTACCGTATAGCTACCATATCACTGTTGCAGATGTCACTCACCATCACATATACATTTGGAGGGCTCCTCAACATGTAACCTATGTGGCGCATCCAATAACTGCATAGACATGTGATAGCACTACATAGTCGTCAGGGGTTTGATACCCTGTACTGGTAGGTGTGTGACACAAACATGCTTAAGTTTTACTCTCCCACCCCTCCCTGACTTATCTTTGCCTCTGTCTGCCTCTCTCACTCCCTCTCTGGTGGATGTGGAGACTTACACCTGCTTTGCTTAGGCAGCAGCATGTGTATTTTAAGTGATGCTCATGATCAGCTGATGGCCTCTGCATGAATTGCAGCCCTCTTCTAGCTGATTGCATGTGGAACAGCTGTGGTAACATTCCCATAGCCAATTGCATGGAAACACACTCCAATATCTAGGAACATCATGTTGGTGTTGGGCCTTTTCATTCACTGTGAGCAGGAACTCGATCTGTTGTTTGGCAAACAGCATCACAGATGGATTGGGATTTACCTCTAACAACATACACTGTGGAAACAGGCCAACACACAGGAGGGGGATGTGCCTGACCTGACTACAGACTGTAAGTGCTGCTATACTGCATTTGGAGTAATGTTGGTTTAACAGGGTGTGTGTGGATATGGCTGTCCTACATGTTTTAATACCTGTCATGTCAGTGCTATGTTTATGAGGAAACCCCCATCTGTAGGGTCATCTGCAGACTGGGCAGTGTGTGGTGCCTTTTGTTTCATGTGTTACCCACAGAGCACCTATCTGTGAACTGCAGAAGGTAGTGTGAGGATTGCAGTCTGTAGATGGTGACAGCTGTGAGAGTTACTGACTTCATATCCCTCATAGGACATATGTTGCAACAAACCCTGTTACAACAGTAAATGTATGAGGTTATCACAGCAACATGTCAATATTGGCCCTGTGTTTGTGCCTCCAGCCACAACTCTGTCAACCTTTGTACATATGTCATGCAGTAAGAGGTGCATATGTGCTGTACACCATATTTAGTGACATCATATCTGATAACAAGCCAGTGAGATATCAGAATGCTACACATGTTATGTATAGTAGGGGTTATATGTGATGACATAACCTGGACATTCTGTGGTTGTGTGTACAGTACTGAGGTCTGTGTACTTATGGTGATTGTCGACAGTGTGTGTATTGTTAATATGTACCTTGGCCTGTGTACAGACTGTGGTAGATGTCATTGTTCTTGGTCCTGTTCTATCTGATGTTACATGCTGCTCCACTGTATGTTACCCTATCAGCTTACATGTTTGTAGGGCCAAACACACACATGTCCCATACCACAGACAGGCATTGGACCACACTGTGTAGTGGCCCAGTATATGTAGGGTTAGTGTGTGAGTGGCACATATGAGGATGGTGTTGAACAGATAGTCCATATACTGTAATATTATGCTAGCTTACCATATGTGGCTGTGGCTGTGTTCACATTGGTTGTGGTTATGCACTTTCACACAGGTGTCTGTTACTCTGTGCTGTGACATGCCTGTAGAGCCTGCTATATATGCAGGTACATGTGTATTCCCCATAGGAAATGTAGGCCAGTGTTGAGCCAGTCTGCCTGTAGCCTGCACAGTGCTTTGTTACATGCCTAGCAGCTTAGTGTACTTACCCAGTGAGATGTCATGTCCAGATACTTGCCAGATGTACTGCTGCCAGGCCACCATAACAGTCATGTATGTCAGACAAAGCAGTGGGATGCTGTACAGATGTATGTCAATAACTAGTGGGTAGTATGTGGCTATGGCACCTCTGTACCAGCAGTTATGTGTCAGGACAGACAGGGGTGTGTGAATGCATAACCTATGGGGGCAAATGTATACCAGTAGTTATGTGTTATACCCATCTACATGGCTGTTAACATCCACATTGTCAGGCTTGGTCCACATGTCTTGCACTAAGGGGTTCTGTGTATACCTCTGGACTGTCCAGAGTGTGTCAGACTGTCCACATATATTGGCCATATCTCTGCTGTAGTCCACAGGAGCATTACTGTGCTAGCAGTGGTACTGTACTATGATGTCCTTAGGATGTCTGTCAGTAGCCAATGGCACACATGTTAAAAGCAGATGTGACCTCCCACACAAACCATGTCTGTGAAGACAATCCCTATTACAGTAGCAATAGTCTACAAATATACCTGCAATACATACCTGACATCCCAGTGCACTATGAAGTTGGGACTATAGGGGCTGAGGTAGGGCTCCACTCCATGTTCAGGACATATGGTGAACATATATGTATATATAATTATCCAGATATCTATATAGATATATACACATATACATATCGACATACATAGATGGATATGTATATGTATATGTACATAGATATACATATAAACACTCAGATATATACATATACAGAGCAATATATGTCTACACATGCACAGATAGAGATACATATCCACATATATGTATGGATATCTACATATATATTGACAGTAGCAGGTATATCAGAATAGATATGTATGCACATATAGTTATAGACATCTACATATATACCAACATAACTAAGCATATCTGTACACATAGGATGTGCATACATATGTAGCTATATCTACATATATGTATATATATATATATATATATATATATATATATATATATATATATATACATATACATAAATATATATATATATATATATATATATATATATATATATATACATACAAAGAGATGTACACATGGCCATATATATGTTGAACTATACAGATGTGTATAGACATATGTATGGGTATACATGTGTGTGTACATGTAGACATATATAGACCTATTATATTCCTGCCATGTGTAAACGTCATGGTTGTGTATACCCTCCCAGATGTACCTCACCATATGTATCTGCTATGTGTACATTATGATAAAACAACATATGTGATGCAACAGGCATATTAATAACAAGGACTACATAATTTTGGAAGTAAAGGCAATTTTTCACTACTACTCAATATGTTTATTGACAGCTATATTGGTAAAACAATAGCTGTCTTCACAGTGGTCAAGGCGTAGTGTTCTGACTTTAGTGTACAGGGTCCTGGCTTCAAGACCTGCAAGGGCTGTTCATTTTGTTGCTGGACAGAACAAAGGCTGTCAGATACAGAGCGGTTAAGGCAGGTTTGAGCAGCTTTAAGCAGGTTTGCATGGGTTTTTGTGAAGCTAAGTGGTGCTAAGCTATGGGTAAACATACAGGCACTTACACAGTGTAGGCTTTGCTTACCAGTGTGCAAATCAGCTCAGCTGTTATATTGCAGCAATGTTGATACTTGCTAAGCATGGCTTAGCCCTGGTAACCAGGTCACACCAACCAGTCTGATAACATAGCAGGCTACTGACATCTGTAATATGTGTATGTAATGCCATTTACGATACATGCGCTTATGTGCTGCCTTTGCAGTAGCAAGGGATGTGAGTGTCATGTGTGGGACACAGATGTATATGAGGCCTGTACAGTACTGTTATCCATGTGAATGTGTTACATACAGGGGTATTAGGCCAGGATATGTGCTGTCACACTGGCATGTAGTGAATCATGACAGTATGACTGTTGACAGTACTTATCCAGGCAAGAGCAGAGTGCTAAATGTAGCACTGACAACAGGCACACCTGCAGGCATAGCTGGACACTGAGACCTCCATTGTATCCCTGGCTTGTGAGCTATGTCAAAGTGTATACTGCTTACTGGGTAATGATCCGACATGTGGAATGTAACTGTAGACTGCAGTCTGTACAGCACATGTTAGTGAGGGCTTCCGACATGTAGTTACGGCATACATATTGCTGTCACACATCTGTCTACATACTCATCCTGCTTCATAGCTACTTGCCAAGCTGATGACTGTCAGTCCCTGTACAGATGTGCAGGTGGCAGGTATCCAGCTGGGATATATACAGGCAACCTAAGCTTGACTGACGCTGACATGTCTGCCCAGCTGTGTAAGAACTGGCACATATAGGAGATGTTGTCACCCTGTAGGCATGACATGCCAAGGGCACCCCTACTACACTATCCCAGTCAACAGAACATGCTTGGGTACAGGTCTCCATCACAGACACTAACCATGTGTTGTAATGCATGTTGCATACATGTCAACTTGATCACTTCAGTGGCCATGTGAAGGAGTCACCTGGAGGATTGGCTGATGCATGTCATTCTCACCCTGAGGGTCACCACAGTAGTGTCTGTTGATAGATTGCCTGCTGCCACCTGGTAGGTGGCAGGATACCACAGTACACACAACCCCTACACAACTCATCTCTCCTTGGACAATAGCTAGGCACACAGCTATGACCACCTGCAGTAATGTACCCCTGTACTGACACATGTGTATGTATGTATAACTGAGTATAGCAGTGTCTGTGTGTTAGCACACCTGTACTTGGGAATTCCATGAGGGCCTTCACAACCAACGCAATACCCATTGCCATAGTCAGTTGTGGCTGCTGTTGTATGGGACATTACATGTACCCTGTTAAACTCCTCCCCATACAGGTTACATGAGCCTTGCAGTACCAGCACAACAGTGTTTTACAAATGGGTTGATAGGCATGGGATACCCATTGTGTTCTGGCATGTGAGTGTAGTTGTGCATGTCCGTATATCTGTAGAGTACAGCATTCCGAGCCCACATACTCCTATTACAATACCCATTGCCACACAGTAGTACAGATAGCGTTGTTGCTGCCCATAGGTGAGGCATGACAATGCAACACCCTACTATGCATGTGGCATGTGCATTAGATGCATATCCCTGTAGTACCACTGTTGGGGTATACTATGGGTTGTATTGCAGTTGCAGCCAAAGTGTGATGGTGGGTATGGCAGAGTGTCATCATGGGTTTCATGGAGTACAATATCCACTGGGGGATGAGGGTGATGTGTACATTGTCATTACACCAAGGTACACCCAGTATATGTCCTATGTACCACATTATGGTTACCACTGTCACCATCAACCATACAGGTAACTGCTACCACAATCCAGGCTACTTATGGATGTGCTGTGTGCAGCCTACCTGTAACCCATTGGACACACAGTCAAGTTAGTTAGCAGCGATAGGCCCTGGTATCTTAGATGTGTGTCTGCCTGTTATGTGTCTGTTAATGTGTATATGAAGGTATGTCACACTACATATTGTCCATATACACCCACTACATCCCCCATTAGCATACTGTACATGTCTGGGGATGTTCTGCATGTAACATGGAACTTGAGACAGACCTCACACTAAACGCTGTGCGGTGTGTGCAATGTAAGCCACACACATCAGTATCACTATATAGCTAGGTAGGGGTCTAGTCCCAATGTTGCCAAGTAACAGTGTGCATGTATGTGGATTGGTCTACATCAGGTTGCAGGGTATGCATGCCACAGCGGGTCACCTGTCCATGTGGCATGGGCAATAACCATTTTAGTAACCTGTGACATGTGTTTAACTGTACCACAGATATGTCACAGCCATGGTGTCACCACAATGCCATACCCTGTTGTGGAATATGACTGCAGAACATCCTCGTGCTGACACATGTACACCTACAACACAAATGTATAACATTATGGAGACCATGACCAACCAGTGTTACTAACAGCTATAATGCATCATTGCTGGAAGGCTATACTACCTGCCATATATGCATTACACTTTACTCCTTACATGTTACACTGCAGTACTGTGGTATACTGTAGTACAGGCACCGTGTGCATCAGAACCATATTAGCCTGTCCCAGCATTGATGGTATGGATGACAGGGATGTGGCACAGTTATCATCATATGCACAGGGTGTGATGTTGGTTTGCCAGAGGCCGAGGATGAGCCATACATTTCACACCATGTGTGTGGGTGAGGGGTGTACAGCGGTGAGCTGGGGACGGTGCTGTGGTGTGTGTATGTATGGGGTTGCCCTAGGTGTGTTTGTATAGTGTGTGGGTATGCATGCACACAGTTCTGCCATGTGGCTGCCCTACACAGGTGTTTATGGACAGCTGCAGACCATACCTGGCAGGGTGTGCAGTTCATTGCCTCTGGCCATGGACACATGGACTGTGCCTGCCAGGTGTATCATGGGCACATCCAGGTACAGGCCTCAATGTGCTACTCTCACCTGCTGATGACAAATGTCCGCTGGTACCAGGTCCCTCCTGGGACTGGCCAGGACCATGTGCACGTGGCCTGCTGTGGTGTGGTGTGGACAGCACACCCCCTCACCACCGGGGCTGGTACTGCCACTACATGAGCCCCTTGGTGTCCTAGCATGTCCACATTGACTGACAGCTGTTGGTGTTGCTGTCCTACGTCCATGCAGCCATCGCTGCACTCCAACCACACGTTCAAGCATGGGCAGACCACGGTCGATGAGGGCTATCATCTCACCTGACCATCTATCCATGAACTCAGTTAACGCATGGATGGCACCTGCCAGTTCACGGGCGTTGTCACTTGCAGATGTGAGAGCAGCCCTCTGCAGCCTCAGGCCCTGTCTGGTGTAATCTTCTAAACGTGCTGCACCTCCATGACTGCCTGAAACATGCGCCTGCTGGTACCAGCTATGTTGTCTCTGCCAGGGGCATGATGTCCAGCGACACTACGACTAGTACCCTGGGATATCTGCCTATGTGGTGCCCTGCCGGACATCCAGCTATGCCTGCTGCGACCAAACACAGTAGGCATGGTTACCACACTTCCCTGTGCGCAGCCACCAAACGCCAGCTGTCCCTCCGCTATGGCCACTGGTGATGGGGTATGTATAGGCACTGAAACTGTGTGCGGGGGTGGGGTGGTTAAAAGGGGGATGTCAAATGATGACGCTGTTTCGGCCCCTGACAACCTCACCTGTGCCTCAACAGTACTATCATCATCTTCGGTGTCAGTATGGACACCAACATCAGATTGCATGCAGGAGGGACTCTGACCCACCTCGCCACCTGTGAGGGAAAACAATAAACACACTTTAAAACCTGTACAGCATTGCCTAACACTACACACATACACACACACACACACACACACACACACACACACACACACACACACACACCACTATAATACCTACCTGTCCATGACTTTACAGACAGTCCCACATATATTTCCATGTGTTTCCCATCCTGCATCACACTTGGTAACATACACACATTGATACCATTCATTAACATGTCAGCCCTCTAAATGCCTAGACAAGTAAGCACAACACAAGACCTGTTACTACATTACCTGCCTGACCTGTGTGTAGTGGTGTTAGATCGCCTCACAGCTGTCATTCAGTGTTCACCCTGCATATGTCCAGATATCATGAGCATGACCCCTATATATGTGTGGGCTCCTATGTTCACTCCATAATATCATGCACTGGTGTGTCATGTGTATGTACTGCTCAGTGCATGCCAGATAAGCTGCTCAATCAGCCTATCATGTGACAACTGTAATTTATGGATATACTCCCTGGTGCTGACTAGTACTTCCCCAATGCATCTGTAGTGTTGCATATGTGGGTTGTAGGTCACCTCTCTGCTGAATGCAATATTAAGGGTATACCTGGTGTCTACCTTCCCTCTCAATGCCTGTTCCATGCTACAGACCTTATTATACTATCAGCTGTCCTGTGATTACATACATGACAAGTATTCCTGGTGTGTAATGTGGCAGTCCATGTCCATGTACTGCAAGGTCCCAAAGGGAGGTACTGCTGTATGAACACCCCACAATCACATGTGCATACATGGCCTCCCACATGAACACATACACATGTACACATGCATCCTATATGCATCAACTTCCCTCCACTTCATCAGAGTGGCCCTACAGACAAATAGCTAACCACCAGGACACACACACATATAGGTGAGGTTACACAATGATAGTACACACAGTCCTCCTATTACCCATCTGTCAACATGCAGAACATATGATACACAACAACCTGCAATGCAGCTATAGTCAATCCATGCTAGTAACAGTATACATGTGTGTGATGCATGTGCTGTGTCACTAAGTGATGCCCCTTTCCCTGGATACCAATGCACCTATGTACACAGTATTGCTGTGCACCTGTTCTGTACCCTGCCATGTACTGTGTACCACACCTCACAGGTGTACAACCCATTGTGGAATGTGTAGTACTGTGTCAGTTATGTCAGCTTTACTGCTCACAGCCCTTATGTTTTTCAGCAACACATACTGGGGATGATATGTGGACAGATGTCATTTGTGAATGCCTGATGTCTGATTTACTGCTCCTAACAGCAGCGGACCATGTATGACCAATCCAATACTCTTACACTAACAACCATCAGAGCATACCATGGCTATGGGGGGTGTACACACCCTTCTTGATATGATGCACCCATCCATGATCTGCATTGGGACCACATCACTGCATATCTTAACAGTACATGAGCCTGATATGTGACATATGTCCTGTACTTTCACATGCAGTGTCTACGGAATGTGTTAGGTTTGTGAATGCTGACCGCGATGCATACACCCCATGTGGCATATGTGTGCTATGATGGTTTGTTGCACCTCTTGTTGTGTGTACTACAGCAGTCACTACTTCTAGTGGGGGTATACCAGCATGGGCCATCTGCAATTGCTAGTGTATGTTCAGTCTGCCCTACACATCCCCATAATCTGAATGATTGCAAGGTCTATTCATGTGCACATCCCTTGGTGTTCACACACTGCTGTCACTATTGCTGTGGGTGTAGGGTTACATCTGCCACAGGTCTTGAACCTGACTATGTGCAGATACAGCATTTTTAGCATCCTTAGGATCCCTACTGCAGTGCACTGGTGTGTCATGCTGACACTCCCCCCCCTGCTTTGGCCTTTTTGCAGATGCATGACAAGTAAGCCCTACACATGTGTCACTTTGCAGTGTCCCATGCACTGAACACCATATGTTACAGACTAGTCCCAGCTGATAATGTGGACTACTGTAATGCCTTATGCCATAGTGTATCTCTGCAGCAGTTGCTATTGTCCTACAGGTATATAAACTGGTGTTGCACTGTATATGGGTGTTGTTCCAAACATGTCCCTACTGTAGGCCATGTCTCCACCAGTATGTTACTCCCTGTGGACACATTCCACAACGACAGGATGTTAGTTATCATGCAGGTGTCTGACATACCCTTCCAATGCCCCATCATGTTCACCCCTATGATGCCGCACATTTCACAGCAACAATATGTGCACATGTACAGCATGCATTCTGGGTAGGTGTGTTAGATGTGTGCATAAAATATACCATTGCCATTACTTGCCAGTGTGTTGGCAAGCATCTACATAAACCATACTCACCAGCTACAGGTTGCTGCCTTGGTGATATCTCGGAGGGACCTACATAAGAGGGGGAGAGATGCAATGTCAGTGGCCACACCTGTGGCAGTGCTACAGAGTGGGTTCAGTATTACAAGACATCAATATACATTTCCACAATACTACCACATATGGACATCTGTTTATCACTACTATGCAGCAACACAATATATCTACGACATTTCAGATATGCATGATCTACCTGTACTGATGCGGATGTATACACAGCAGTGGTCTACTGATGTGCCCTGTGGCCTTACCTGCATGATCCTCAGCCAGTGTGTGGGTGGCACCCACCTCCACAAAGGTGTCTGGCGGTTGGTGGCTGGCTGGCTGGGCAGGTGCCACGAGGCTGGCCAGAAGCTCCTCTAAACGTGTCAGGGGGGATGGATGGCATAGCCTCCCCCATGGTGAGGTGATCCCCCCGGACTGCAGCAGCACACCAATGGGCATTGCAAAGCAGGTCAGAACAATGATGCTGGACATGCTCATAACTGCGATTGGGCAGTCTTACATCATTGACCCTATGGACTAGGACGTTCCACAGGGTGGTCCACTCCTGCTACTCATGGGTGGCCCAGCCAAACACGACAGGGTAGTGCTGGATTAAATAGGTGAGCAGTACATCATTTTCGGCAGCTGAATAAGATGGTAGCCATGCATGTGACATCTTGGCCGAAAGACATAAAGTGGATACAGGTCTGAGCAACTGATACAGCAAGGTTACCACAGTTTGTAATACACATCTCTGTCACCCATCTCATCATATCAGTGACAACAAACTGTACACACAACTCATTAGGTATGGTTACAGCTTACCTACCAGTGGGACAGATATTGTATTGTACCACACTTTGTGCTATGTGTTTGTAGCCATGTTCCCTGGCTGGACACTATCATTGCTGGCCTGTTACAGATTATTCACCTGCATGCCATTGTCAGGGCCATTATGGTTCCATATATGCCTGTGGGGGTCTATATCACAACATCGAAGTGTCAAAACTACAAGTGTTATAACATCGAACACAAAACCACGAAAGCTGAAAACCTTGAAGACTGAGAACAGCAATTTTTTCCCCCAGGAAAAAAAATCGCTATTCCAGTACAAAACATGAAACACACGAACACTACAAACTATTTCTAATGTGGGGGGCTTCATCCCCCACACCCCCCAACGTGGGGGGCTGTGCCCCCACACCCCCCTACTTAAATATTCCAACTCCAAGATTGCACCACAGTGGAGGAAATAACGAAGCCGTGGAAACAGCCCACCAAATTCTTTCCCTGGGAAAGAATTCGATGTTCTGCTGCTTCAATATTTTCAGTCTTCTAATTTTAAAGTTCAAGGTTTTAGTGTTCGAACTTTTCAGCGTTCGCTCTTTTGATATATTCCCTTCCTGTGGTATGGCTGCTTTGTGATTGCTGCACATCTGACATTCTGTGTTATTGGGGATATCTATGCATGCTGTTAGACATGTTCGGGATTGTGTAGACTATTACGACCAGCATATGTTCTATAACAGTGACACAATAGCATGTATATGTACTACTGCCCAGCAGAACCACCTCTCCAAATCCATCTGCCCATGTTACGCAGCCACATCATGTGTGTCCCACCCTGAGGCCTGCTCATCTACTGGTCTAGCAATACCATCAGGTGGGACCAACCCAGGAGATGTTGCCCCCCCTGGGGGCACACACAGGCATGTTCCTCTCCCCTGAGGTCAGGTCTAGGGTCTGTTCCATATCGGGCTCCACAGACACATGTGGGATGTGCTACATCACTCTGAGGCACCCAGTACACATTCACAGGGCCGACATGCTCCTCCTGCTCAGCCTGCAGGCCAGGCACTTTCAGGACGTGGACTGCTGCTGTGAGTAGCAGTGGGTGGGAGGCTTGTTCCTATTGTGCCCATATTGGGGCTCATAGGGTGTCCACATCACAGACCACACACACCATCCAGGGTGTTTACCCACCACATGTGTCACATACCACCCCTTTAGACTGTCCTCTATATCTACCAACCCTGACTACCTCCACAACTATACCTGCCATACTTGGCCATATTCCCATTTCATACTTCACAGACAAGAGCAATGTGGTCCCAACAAGGGGTTCACATGTGACATACCCGTCCATGTTGCACAGACTACCAGCTGTAGATATCTGTGTGTATTGCTATGTGAGCTGTTTCCTCGCACATAGCATGCAGCACTGTGGTAGTAATAAAGGGGACATGTATTTACATACATATATGTTTGTGTGTGTGTGTTTGTATAAATGTAGACATGTGCATATAGGTATATATCTATATATGTGTAGATATATGTGGTGTCGTATATATGTGCTCATATATATGTCTACACATGGGTATCTGTATATTTGTGGACATACATGTAGATATATATATTTTAGATATATGATATGTACACATATGCATACCTATATGTGGGGTACATTAAGACATGAGGTCCACAATCTCACAACACCTTCCTGCACAGCTGCACTGTTCTGCCTTGCTAAGACACAGACAGGTGCCACATATGGATACAGCCTGACATTAGGGGGGGTATATGTAGGACCAGATTGCAGGTAACCCTCTTACAAACCTATGGCATTCCTGCATGCTACATTACAGATTAACCTGAGTATCCTGCAAGGGGTGGGCTGTGGCTCCCACGTGTCCATCATAATGGCATTACTTCTACCACCAGCTATTTGCCACGTAATATACATACTTCCCATTATACAACACACACTATGATGGCTTACATCTTGTCAGTCAGTGCTGATCTGCACAATTGATGACTATGGCCCACTACCCACAGGGACAGACACTATTGCCCATAGCAATTGTTCAGTTGAACATCATTACAACAGCATATGATGCCACATATAAATCATTCCACATCATGTATCCCATTATTATGGACCAAGTACTACATTCAGTTACATGCATATATACTTTACATACCTGTTGTGGGAATGATGTATGTTCTGGATAGTTTGCTGAATGTAATTATTTTCTTTGTTCTTTTTTTTTTTGCTTTGGCTTTGCCTTTGGCTTTCATTCTCTCTCTCTCTCTTTCTATATATATATATCTTTATATATATATATATATATATATATCTCAATCTCTCTGCAGTAAATGGATTGAGCTGCTTTGAATAAATTGCAGCATGGATTTTGTAGGTGATGCACATGATCAGGTGATGGCCTCTGCACCAATCAATGTCCTCCACTTGCTACCTGCATGCAGCATGCTGTGTAGTACTTCCAATTACCACTGTAATGGCAACCACCTATTAGAAATCCCTACATCATGTGGGCGTGGTTCCTTTACCTTTCCAGTAAGATGGACATCCTTCCTGTGTGTGGGCAACAGTGTTACAGACAGCAGGTAGCAATACCTCTTACAGGCGAACCTGCACACTCAGGCCAGCTACATATTTGTAGGAGGTTCCAGAACTACAGACAGAGTGTGAGTAGAGTTGTTGTATGCATTTTATAGCACTGGTGTTACAGGGTTTGTGTGTACATGCTAGCTTAACTTGGAATACAGTCTGTCTGCATAGCTCTCAACTGTGGCCCTATCCTCTTGATGGCCAGAGGTGTGCCTGTTATGTTTTGTATATCCACCACACAGGTCTTGTGTCATATATATCACTGGCAGTGTGTGTGTTGAGTGCTATCAGTACATGGCTACATCCATTTCTGTTTCTAACTTCATATTCCTGGCTAAGGGTATGTTGCAAACTATCCTGTAACACCAGCGACTTGCTTAGTGTATAACAACAGTTTTACACATATGGGCCTGTGTTCCAGCCTCTGTCCTCCACCTACATACCAGGCTTTGCACATATGACATGCTGTCAGGGGTTGTTCTGTACTGGGCTGTGAGTATGTCATGCTGTCATTCCTGCCATCAGTCCACTGCTGTTGTGTCCCCCACACATACTGTGGGGTTGGGGCCATATATGTGTGGGCTTCACCTACACAATACATGTGTGCCCTTATGCACTCCAGAGGCCAGTGTATATAACAGTGGTATATGGCCCTGTATTATTGAGTCTAAAGGGGATGCACCATGACTAACCTAGGCTGTTACAACATGTGGGGGTATGAGGGGTAAGCTGCCTTAAGGTATCTGGATGTACATTACCATGCAATCCAACTTGGGTAAATGCAGGCCTACTGCCTCCTGCCATACAGACTGTTCTGTTTGTCAGTGTGATTGTGATGGTATCAGTTATGCCTTGTTATGTAACAGTTACATCCCATTGTGTCAACTGCGGTCTTTACCCCCTAGGGATTGTGTACAGAGTGTGGATAGAGGCTGCTGACCTATGCATCTGCATTACTTACTGTTGATTTTTTGGTATCCTGTGACCCAGTCTGTCTTTACTATTGTACTACTTGAAGTCCTTGGCCTAGACAGCAACATATGTAAACCTTTCCAGACTACTATATTAGTATAACTGCTTCACAGTTGCATTACATGTTTATATGGATGTCAGTGTCTAAACAGATATATGACATGGCGTATACAACTGTAATAGTACACAAATAATGCTTTCCCATGTATGCAAACCTGTGTGTGGTGTTATATCCTTTGACCTCTCTGTGGGTATATGTTGCAGGCAACAATTATCATTTGTATGGGTGGCTTATACAGTGTCCAGTTGGTAAGGTGGTAATGGTAGGCATAGTGGCTGTTCCATATTGTGTGCACCTTCTACATATGTATTGTCCGATACATATCTCTGCATGTGTATATGTAGTTACATATATATATCTATATATATATATATATATATATATATATATATATATATATATGTATATCTGTATCTGCATGTATGTGTCTGTGTGTATGTATCCTAGGGATGTTGATTGCTTCCACATTGTACATTCCCTATGGGAGCCAGACTGTACTGTATGATATGTTACTGATACCAGCCTGACATCATACAGGTGGGATGGAGTACTGTTAACATCTTGTGCCCATGTCCTATCAAGTCCTGGTTATGGGATCTGCAACAGTTGGCAGTGTACACAGCAGGGCAGACATGTGGGTGTGGCGGGGGGGGCAATACCTATTCATACAAGACGTATGTTGTTTGAGGACTCTCAACTCCATTAATGGTGCATGTGGACATATGTCTTTGTTATGTTCCCATTTTTATCCACAGATGTATGTCTGTATATACCTATATATATATATATATATATATATATATATATATATATATATATATATATATCTGCTTACATATATATATATATATATATATATATATATATATATATATATATATATATACAGATGTAGACATATATATCTATAGATGTATGCATATGTATGCATATATGTTTATGTGTGTGTGTATATATATATATATATATATATATATATATATATATATATATATATATGTATATATATATATATATATATATATATATATATATATACATATATAAATTTGTTATATCTATTTAGATATTAATACGCGCACACACACACACACACACACACACACACACACACACACACACACACACACACACACACATCTACATGTTGAAATACATTCCCTGTACTGTTGAATGCCTGGGCTGGATGATATGTTTGTGAAAACATCAGGGTTATGTATACCTGACATGGCTTAGTGGTACATCACTTTGGCTATGGGGTGCAGAGTCCTGGGTTCGAGCCTTGCAGAGGCTGTCTATTTTGTTGCTGGGCAGAACAAGGGGGTTGGATACAGAGTGATAAAGGCACTTTTAAGTAGTTGTATATGGGTTTGTACAGGTTTGCACGGAGGTAAGCACTGCTAACTTCCAGTTACAGTTTCTTATACTCAGCTTTTCAATTGCTTAACCTGTGTAGGCATTGCTTACCCCCGTGCAAACAGGCTTAAACCTGCTTACTGCTGCTTAAAAGTGCTTACTCCTACTTACCCCCGCTATTTTCTTTAAAAGAAAGGAAAAAAAGGGTTGATAGGAAAGTGGTGAAAAAGGGGCACAAAGAGGGAAAGACAATAGGGAAAATAGCTAGGGATGTACTGGAAGGGTGTAGGGAGGGTCCACAGCTGCCAATTTCTTCTACAGCAATAGCTGTGCATATACACTGAATTTGGAGATAGGTTTGGACACTCAAACTCCTGAGAGAGGGGTGAGGACAACAATAATATGTTGTGATTCCAATTAAACTAGATTACATGTATCCAGTGGACACGTGTGGGAAATGGACAGCTATGTATGGGGCGAGATTTTTTTTTGGGAATGGATTGCCCTTTTCTTTTTTTTCAGGTGAGAGTGGGATGTTGGGGAGGGATAGTAGGTATATTTGGGGAGCTAGGTTGGGTAGGTTAACAGACAAGATAAACAAGACGCATACAGGGATGGTATATGCCACATGTGGGGGTAGACACCTTGATGGGGAGGGGTGTTGGGACATTGGAAGCCCATGATCCCCCTAGTGGAAACAGTGGGGCTGAGATCCCCACCTATGGGCAGTCACCACTGCACCTTCACAGCCCCGAAGGTGGCTGTGCTGGGGGCTGAGTCACGGAACCAGGCCAACCCTCTAATTGTGACACATGGCCCTTGAGCTGGTGTAGCAGATCTCCGAACTCCCTGCAGAGCTCGCTACGCATTACAACCCAGACCTGGCAATGGGTGACAGGTTCCTGTCTGCACCCACTCCCAGAGGGGGGATGAGCCCCATCCCCTGAGGCGGTTCCACCCAAAGGTGGTGCAGGACCAATGGACGTGGAGATCTCAGGTTGGGCCCCAGACGTGCTGGTGCCTGGTGCCACGACCAGCTGAGGTGGGACAGGTGGGTCAGCTGGGACCGGCCTTCCCAAACCTGCTATATTAATATATAATGTAACATTTAATTTTAAATATTTTATTAATTTTTAATATATATGAAGGAAGCTATGAAATATTAATATAATTATTATACGATAATTTATTATATAAAAATATATTAATTGTGATATTTTATTATTTAATATTAAATATTTGATATATATAAAATTATTATTTTTAAGAGTTTGAGAAGTTTGTGATTTCATTATTTATATAAAAAGAAGGATTTAAGTTATTAGTTTTATAATTTTATATAATATAATGTAATATTATGGCTTGTAGTTAATATGTAATTTTTGTGTCCATGCATTCCTTGAATTTAGTATTTAGAAATTCTATTTCCCATTTTTGGGTTATTGAGCATGCTCCAATTCGAATTTGATTTTGGCGCAATTTTCTGGGAAGGTTATAAAAGGAAGTGATGTAATAGATGTTTTTTGTCTGAGGAAGTTTAAAATACTTAAACGAAAGCGCTCACATTATTTATTTGTTTTTTGGTGCTGTTATTTGGCGTTCTTTGTTCGTTTGAAGTTCGTTTTCAGCTGTATAAGTTTGTGTTCGTTATTAAATTATACTCATCATCTAGCTGGTGGCTTTTCGTTTATATTTATTCATCAGTTTGGTCGTTGTTCATTAAACCTGCTATATTGTTTAAATTTTATCATCATATGTGGGTTAGCAATAATCAACACATTCCAGGGTTAGGTATAACAGCATGCATAGATATTCCCATTAACCCAGATACCAGATACGGAACAG
This sequence comes from Protopterus annectens, assembly GCF_019279795.1. Lineage (NCBI taxonomy): Eukaryota > Metazoa > Chordata > Ceratodontiformes > Protopteridae > Protopterus > Protopterus annectens. The sequence continues at coordinate 722,732,071 of NC_056730.1, read as the reverse complement.
TTGCATAGCAAATGGAACACATGCATATATGGGACCACAGTGGTAATAACAACAGCATGCAGGTACATTGATGGCACCATGCCACCAATGTTGGAATATTTCAATATAACACATGCATGGAAACAGATTTAAATAATTATAAACCAATAGGACACAATCAGAACAATGAAGTCATTACATACCAGTTGAGGTGGATATGTAGTTTATTGTTGGAGATATGGTGAGGGGAGAGAAAGATGTCAGTTAACAACTAGTATATTCCTGTAGTCCACATTACTTTCCTAGTCAGTGCTGTTATCTGTACCTTACAAGTATTACTGCAGTACCCTATAGCCTTAGTTTGGACAATAATATGGATGTTGTCATCGTTATACATGCACTGGTTTTACCTGCAGTATACACCTATTACCTGTATACCTGTGGAGGAAATGTTTGTTAACACTAACTGTTTCTAAACATACTCACAGATTCCAGTTTGATGTTGTGCACATAGCTGTCCATCTCTTTCTGCACAGACTCTGGCCATGTCTTGACCACATGCAGGTGAACCGGGAACTATTGTCCTCTTCAACCTTTAGTGACTTACCACTATCTTATACAGGCTTTCATACACAGTTATATTATGTAGCACAGTGTGGGTGACAGCGATCAGTGATACCTTATTATTCAGAGCAACTGCAACACTCACAATTCCAAACAATACCAGAGTAAACAGTACCAGTACAGTGTATCAAGCTTTTTTTTGTCTCGGCACAGTGTTTGTATACGATTGACCTGTGGGAGCAATATTTGTTAGCACTACCTGAATGCTGCCACACAAAGTACCAGATTACACATTAGTATTATGAACATACATCTCACTCTGTTACTGTACACACTCTGGTCACAGCTTGACAACATGGGGGTGTAGACAGGACATACTTGGTTTATTACTCTCATAACAGTTTCAGGAGTTGCTAGAGTGACAGGTTTGTTCTCATAGATGTGTGACAATCATTTGTATTCCCTGTTTGCTGCCTAGACATCTGGGATCATCCCACAGACTTCTCAGGGGGACAGGGTGACAGGCAGCAGATATGGGCCCATATACTGGACATTCTGGTCTTATCTGTACAGTTGTGGGGTATGATTCTATATGCAGCCTACTTCCACTCCCAGGATTCAGACCATGGCTGTGTCTGCTACAACTTAAACACTGTCCATCAGAGTTGTGTGTGCTATATAGATATTGCTTTATAGCTCCTATCTGCTTTCTATCTTATAATTCTCCTGTGGTATTGCAATCTGACTTTGTATTACAACACTCTTATACAGGATTTCCTAGACAGTTATATTTTGTAGGACAGTGTGGGCAACAGTGATGAGTAATACCTTATTATTCGGAGCAACTGCATCAGTCACAATGGCCATACAATTCCAAAGTAAACAGTACCAGTACAGGGTATCATTCTTGTATTTCTGGGCACAGTGTTGGTATCTGACAGACCTGTGGGAGAAATGTTTGTTAGCACTACCTGAATGTTGCCACACACAGTACCAGATTCCACATTACTGTTATGCACATACATCTCACTCTGTTACTGTACACACTCTGGCCACAGCTTGAAAACATGGGGGTGTAAATGGGACATATGTGGCTTCTTACTCTCATAAGGTTTTGTGGAGTTGCTAGTGTGCCAGCTTTGTTCTCATAGATGTGTGTCAATCAGTAGTATTTCATGTTTGCTGCCTATATGTTTGGGATCATCTCACTGATTTCCCAGGGGCACAGGTTGACAGGCAGCAGATATGGGCCACTTTACTGGACAATCTGGACATATCTGTACAGTTGTGGGGTATGATTCTGTATGCAGACTACTACCACTGCCAGGATTTGAACCATGACTGTGTGTGCTAAAAATACAGCAGTTCACTTCTCAGTTGCATGTGCTATTCAGATTTTGTTGTCTGCCTTTTCACTTTTTTCTGTATATGTGTCTCTCAGTTGCACTAAATTGCCTCTGGGGATTACACCAGTCATATACAGGCATTCCTATACATTCTATTTATGGTGCACAGTGTGGGTAACAGTGCTTAATACAACAGTACTATTATGTGATTGCAAATCTACATTACTATATGATACCAGAGTATACGCATGCAGTCCAGCAGTTAGACTTTTATTGTCAGGCTATTATGCTTTTATTTACATACAAACTATATGAGACTCTTCCTGCCATATTCTCCAGTGTATGCAGTACCTGCCTTAAACAATACAGGTTTTATACAGGAAATTAATTTACTGATACTTTTAGATTTATTTCCTATGACAGTACATGCAAGAGTATTACTGACCTGCCTCGCATCGCAACCTCTCCATGCAACTTCTATGGGCCTCCTAGTTTGCGGCCAGCTCACTTGCAGCTGTGGAGGACATAAGAGGAATATTTAGCCATACCTATCCATGATATACATGAGCTGGCAATTATTACACATATAGTGGAGTGATACTTACACACAGTTGGGACAGCCCCTGCCATTCTAGCCTCTTGGATCTACTGCTCCAAGAGGTCCCCCTTATGCCGCTTCAGGGCGGCATACTGATGCCTGACCTGCTCACCAGTTCGGGGTATGCTAGTGGCACTGGTGAGGTCATGGGGGAGATGGTCCCAGGCTTCCACCTTGTATTGGGAACCCTGGTACTGGCCCTGCAGCAGTCTCTGCTCATGGTCTTTGACAAGGAGACCTGCCATGACTCTGGACTCCTGGATGCACCAGCGCTACACCCCGAAGCGCACACCTTATCCCCTTTCTGCCACAGTGCCTGCAAGGGGAAGCTACAACCAGTTATGAGATGTATTCCTGCTTGTTGGGTTTAAGTAGGGCCAATTTCCCACACTTTTACATGATTGGCTGGTTTTGAAAAAGCTAGGGTATGGGCAAACCTTCTTACTTAAGGTTGGCATTATTTAAAGGGGTATAACACTGGGCACATTGAGTTAGCTGGCCTACACATTGCTTACATCTCCTAAGCTGGCCTGTGCAATGCTTAGCATTGCTTACATTAGACTTTGCATTATATTTTCTTTCTGACATTGATTTCTTATTCATTACGTCTAATTTATATGCCTGGTATCCATGATTCATGTATACATACACTGTATGGGGTCCTTGTGTTTTATTGGGGACTTCAACACTCTATTACAATTACACCTCACATCTGGGCTTACTGCTGTACTCCAGTTCACATATTTATGTTATGTAGTGGGTTATAGAACATGTGACTGTATACTGATTTCTTTCACAGGTTCAGTTTGATTTTACTATAGTGATGACTTGTTTGGTGATACCTCATTCTTCTGTACTACTGTGATGGCTTGGTGGTTTACTATTGTAACTATAGTGTATAGGGTCCTGGGTTCAAGACCTGCAAGGCTGTTTATTTTGTTGCTGGTCAGAACAAGGACCATTGGATACAGAGTGATTAAGGCACTTTTGAGTGGTTGTAAGCAGGTTTGCATGGGTTTGCACGAGGGTAAGCAATGCTAACCTCTGGTGAAATATGCTTACAGAGAGTTAGCTTCAAAATTGCTCAACCTATGTGCGCATTGCTTACCCCCACGCAAACGGGCTTAAGCTAGCTTACTAGTGCTTAAATATGCTTACTACTGCTTATTGGTGCTTAATAGTGCTTACTCCCGCTTACAATTGCACTGATTTAGACAGTCATATGTAATGGTTCTTGGGAAGGTGGGGGATTTGGAAGCTGTATGGAGTTGTCATTCATTACACATTTTACCTTCCATTTGTATTCATGATTCCTGTGTACATATACTGTATGGGGCACGTGTGCTTATCTGGGGACTTTGCAGCATTATGACACTGACACCTCACATGTGCATTTAATGCAGTACTCCAGTTCACAAATATATGTTATTTAGTGGGTTATGCAACTAAAATATTGGTCATAATAAGATTTGCCGTGGAAAATGGAATGTGCTGCAGTGGGACTTGAACCAGGAATATCTGCTTGTAAGACGAATGCTCTGCCCACTACATTATTGCTATACTGCTTTGTTTGCATATATCTTCCTTGTTATCCTCTTCAGCCATTTAAGCTGCATTAACCGTAGCTAAGCGATGGGCACATCCACACACCTACAGTTAGCTTTAATCGGATTCTTAATAAAAAAAAAACAGGTTTGTTTATTTGATTTGTATTTACTATTACTATTGTACACGTGGGGAATGTTGCTGGGGATATACGGACATATGAGCGGTCTCGCTCATTCCATTGGCCTTTCTGCACTTCTTCATTGTGGGGGCATGTATATTCTGAGAGCTCTGCACTCTTACACACTCCATGTAAGATTAGGAGCTCAGGCAGCATGCCTTCATTAATATGCATGGTGTGCTGCCGTCCTGCTCCTAAATGGCTGTTTCCATGCAGGACTAAGCTAGTCCTGCACAGAAGAATAGTAAATCCGGGGGAATGTCGATCTTCCTTCTGAGGACCTGCACATAGTACATAACTCTCACTCCCTTCTCTCCCTTTTACATAGGTCCACAACTGTTTTCACCTGCAGACTTCTTAATTGGTTTCCTAAGGGCTGAAAAGTTCTGTAGTCTCCACCACCACCTAGGATCTGCAGAGAAAAACAAGCTTTCTCAAACAAAAATAGAATAACTAGGCATGTACTGCTACTTACACAATTAAAAAAAACAGTGTCACTTAAATTTAACATTATTAATTGCCTTAGGCTGTGACAACCCCAGTTGCTATTGCTTTCTGTATTTTGCTTCCTGCCAACAGACTGGCAGTTAGTACAGAGGGCTATGGCTTTAAGATACAGTTCCTGTGGTACAGAGTTTGATTTACTCAGGCCTTATTTGCCTACTGTGACACCATGAGCAAGTCACTTAACAGACATTCCTGCCAGTTCACCCATAAAAATGGGATTGTATGACCAGTGGGACTGCCTTGTTAAAAATGAGTATTGTTATTATTACTGTAACAAGCAGTGCATTTTGTTTCTGGTTGCTGCTTAATGCAACTGATAAAATGTCTAGTTTAATCCACTTTTTTGTTGCTACAGTGCAAAATTGTTCCATTTTTTATTTTTAATTCTTACTAAAGTTGGCTGGTTTAATAGCATTCTGGGTCTGTTTTAGTACATTAACTGTGTGTGTGTGTGTGTGTGTGTGTGTGTGTGTGTGTGTGTGTGTGTGTGTGTGTGTGTGTGTGTGTGTGTGTGTGTGTGTGTGTGTGTGTGTGTGTGTGTGTGTGTGTGTGTGTGTATATATACAAATTAGCACATGCTAACGTGTGTGTTTAATACATTTTGCTCCTCTCCCACTCCCAATCTCACAGCCATCCTCCAGAGCATTCCTCACTAATGTATACTCAAACAATTCATTTCGCCATGTATGTATGTATGCATGTAGGTATGTATGTATGTTACTTTCTGCATGTTTCTTGTAGATTGCTTCTTGTAGGACCTCTGCTACAAAGGGGTTTTCCACCCAGATGGGACTTTCCCAGTCAACAAAAACAATCAAGCAGGCAGTGAATGAATGAATGAATTAATTAATGCATGTTATATTACGTCATGTGCTTGCAGCAGCCAAACTTACGGTGGAATATAAATGATATTAATGTTGTGCTACATTTGTTTTACACCATGCCAAACTCATGCTTAAGGGTTATGGAGGAATATAAATTAATGTATTTGACATTTTGCTAAATACCTATACAGCAGACAAGCTTCAAATGTGAACCAGAGGCCATCCCTTGTTAAGTGCCCCATATACTAATATTGAAATACTGTGTTTAGGCATGGTTGTTCTGTATTTCCTAGATGACCTGACCAGGAAGCGATGTGTAGTATCTAAGAATACTTATGATCCACCTTTAGACAGCTGATGTTACTAGTTGCTTAGAAAATAAATTAGGAATGTAAGATGAGATGAGACAGTTGTTTTGGAATAGGTCAGTCTTCTAAATACAGTTTGCCTTCTGATAAACTAGTAAAATAAACTTTTGCTCTTTGGTTTTTATGTGCTTTTATTGTGTCTCTTCAAAGCAGATTACCTGTGTGGAAAATTACGAAGCACTAGACATGGATCTTTGATGATGTTTCTTTACAGTACTTTTTTCCATTTGAATTTTATTTCTCTGGTATATTTAAAGTGCAAGCTCTTTGAAATTCTTTTGTACAAACACATTGTTATCTACTATACATAAACATGTTATTAAACAGTTAAACTTTTGAGAGATGCCTTTTAATGTTCCATTTATACATAGCATTATTATAACAGTCTTATGCGTTCTTGCTAATAAGTGCTACAGGATATGCAGAAAGGTGCATGGACTCCAAAACACAAATAGTACAGCTCTCTAAGGGAGGAATTACTGATGGGTTGACTGGATGCCATCTAAAAATACAACAAATGAGTCTTCCAGCATTTGTACATATAATCTCATTAAAAGTGTAAAATGATATATCAACATATAATAGCACACTATCTTTAACATTCCCCTTCTGAGCAGTATGTACACCCGTAGTTCATCCATACAGTTTAATATATTACCTCAAATATGCAAAGGCACATAGTTCCTTATTCTAAACAAATACGCTGTGTTTAGAGTGCTGATGATTTATAATTAGGACTTCTTCAAAGTTGTAATCGTAAACATTGCTGACTATGCTAGTTAGTTTGAATTTATATTTTATAGATCATACACTTTCTTGGAAATTATAGGCAATTAGTAAAATAGTAAATAAAAAAAAGATTAAGCACTAAACACCATGCATTTTCAAAACTGACTAGACTGCATTTGCCTTTGATTCTAATAGACAGTACTCTTCCAGGTAAGCATTAAATTGACTGACTTACTTACATGAAAAAACAACCTGAATGTATATCTGTTATCAGTTCTTTAAAGATATCATAATTTTGAATGCTGAAAGAAAGACAGCTTTTCATGAATGAGATATGTAGCAAATATAATTATTTATATTTTCTCAAGCAATTGCATAAAAGATTGATTTGTTTCCTTTTTTCCTAAGCCATCATCCTTGTTATCTTTTTCTAAACCATTTGTCCTATTGAGGGTAATGATGATTATAAGCTGAAAAGATAAACCAAACTCCCTATTCCTAACACAAAGCTCCGCTGATCCTATGGATTTTCAAACATTTCAGGCAGGTTGAGAGATATAATCCATCCAAAAGACTTGGGTTTGCTTCATGTCCTTCTCCAAGTGGGCTATGCTTTGTGCACCTTTCCTCTATCACCCACAGGAAGCACCCTCACAAGATGTCTACACTACCAAATAGAATTTATTTAAAGTAGAAGAACCAGGGCTGTTTTCTGAGGTCTTCCTGGATTGCTGAGTTCTTCACTCCGTCACTGAGATTAAGCTCAGTTACATTGTAAATAAACATTGTTTTTGCTGCCTTTTTTGTGATCTTATCCTTTCTATCACTACTCGACATTCATGACCAGAGGTGACCTCATTCTTTATGTCACTACCCAAAGCTCTTGACCAGAGGTGATGTAATCTCATCCTTTCAATCACTACCCATCATTCATAGTGAGAGGTTATGTCACCTCATCCTCACTGTACAAACTGCTCATGACCAGAAGTGATGTAACCTCATCTTTTCTATCACTACCCATTATTTGCAACCAGAGGTGATGTGACCTCATTGTTTCTTTCACTACCAGCTGCTTATGACCAGAGGGGATGTGACCTCATCCTTTTTGTCACTCACCAATGCTCATGACCAGAGGTGATGTGACATCATCCTTTCTATCATTACCCGATGCTCATGACCAGAGGTGAGGTGACCTCATTCTTTATGTCACTACCCAAAGCTCTTGACCAGAGGTGATGTAATCTCATCTTTTCAATCACTACCCATCATTCATAGTGAGAGGTTATGTCACCTCATCCTCACTGTACAAACTGCTCATGACCAGAAGTGATGTAACCTCATCTTTTCTATCACTACCCATTATTTGCAACCAGAGGTGATGTGACCTCATTGTTTCTTTCACTACCAGCTGCTTATGACCAGAGTGGATGTGACTTAATCCTTTTTGTCACTCACCAATGCTCATGACCAGAGGTGATGTGACGACCAGAGGTGATGTGACCTCATCCTTTCTGTCACTACACGATGCTCATAACCAGAGGGGAGAATGTGGACACAAACCAAGCCGTACAGAGAGAATGTTATCCATGACTCTGCTCTTGCTTTCTGACCAAATTCCCATAAAATACTTGCAGTACTGATGTTACTATACCCACCAACTGGTCAGTCTCCTGATCACCACAAACCACACTCATAAGCAAGATACCATGATACATAAGACTCCTACACTTGAGATAGCTGCTCCCCCCAGACATGCAAACCAAAACAAAACAATTTGCTGTTTTCTAAAAGTAAGCTATGATCTCTGATTTAGACATGCTGATTTTCATTCTAACCACTTCACATTCAGAACTGACTTGCTACACTGCAAAGCAGAGATTTTACTCATTTGAGGAAATAACAACGTTGTCATCTGCAAATAACAATGCTGCAATCTTCATGTCCCAAACTGGATATTTTACAGACTTCGGTTACGCCTTGACAGCCTAAGCATTAAAATCATAAAGGGAAAGGGACAAAAAACACATAATTGATGGAGTCTTATACACTTGCTGAATGTATTTAACTAAATTTTGAGAGTGTGGACACTAATATCACTCTTCCAATGCAAGGACTGAATTGCATCAAGGGTGTACCTCTGGCACTCCATACTGCTGTAGTATTTCTCATGATTCATTCTGCGATACACAGTCATGACTTATGAATGACAACAAAACACATGTAGACAATATTGTTGAATTCCTACAACTATACAATATCTGGACAAGGACCAAGAGGTGATGCAGTCTTCTACATCCAGGACAGAATCCACATTGTTCCTCCTAAATCAGAAGCTTGATTGTTGTCTCCTTTGCACATTGACATACAGTTTCTAAGGGAGTCTGAAGAACCTTTAACTAGAATACACCATCCTCTCCATATTTTGAAAATGGGGAAGGTGCTGTCTAAGCCTTCTGTGCAATGTTGAAATGGCAGCTTAACCATGACATCCCAGCAGCCACTGCACATTGGAACTGTCAGATCTACAAAGTCACCTTATCTACAGAAATGGATACAATTCCACCAATGGCTTCTGGTACTGCCTCTTCAGAGGAGGGCATGGTCACTAGTCTCAGGAGTTCCTCAAAATTTTCCATTCATCTGTCATATTTACTCTCAGTTTAGGTCAGTGTTTCCTCAGTATTGCTGAGATCAATCCAGGCAGTACCACTCTGGCCCCTCCTGAGTCATTGGATAGATTGCCAGAACTAATTTAACAGCATCCAAAAGTGATTGTCCTTGGCTTTATCAAATTCTACCAGCAGCTGTACCTTCAAGTCAATGATTACTGCCACTGTCTGTCTCACTGGCTTATTGGTACCTGTCAAAAAGATGCACTGCCCCCCCCTTCCTAGTATTTCACAGAAGATCTCTCTTTTTAATCAGATAGCTTTATTCGTGACTGTTTTTCACAAATATGTACCAACATTACCACTGTGACAAACTCCAGCCACCATGTTATACAGCTCATTGTTGTCATTAAACCAAATCCATTCAGACACCATGTGACTTCATTCTATCACTACCCAACACTTAGGACCAGAGGTGATGTGACCTTCTGCTTCCTGTTATGAGATCTGTGATCTCATCCAAGTAACAGGAAAAGCTCTTCCTTTTTTCACAAGGAACAAATACTTACTTCAACAATTTGGGTAGTGAAGGTTATTAATCTCAATGGCCATAACCATGGGTAACTTTACCCCTTATAAAGAAAAGGTGACTACAGCATTCAGTGTGATGGCAGCACATTCAGGAAAAAAACAGTGTTGGAACTGTATCCATCGAAGTATATGAGGTTACAGAGTAGATTAATATTATACTGAATGGAGAAGACTGGATGGCTAGAAGCTATCAGCTTCTTAAATCAATGAATACTGGAGGTAAGGCTAAAGATACAGTTATTGTTCATTTCACTCTATGCAATCTAGTTCAAACTATGACTTTTCTACAGCTATTTTCTAACCCATATGCTACCAAAATCATGTGAGTATCATTTTGCAAAGTCAGTCCCAACAGTGTCTCAGAACACTGCTGAAAACATGTGAAACCATCACTAGATGATGGGGTTCTAATCATTCACTGAAACTTCAGTAAAACATAATAATAACAACTGAACGTTTTGGCAATTTCATCAATTGTTATTTTTATCTAAATTCCATGGCTGGGCTAGCTTGGAATTTGTTATCCTGAGTACACCTCCTGCAACCCTAGTGGGGAACAAGGCTGAATTAAGTGAATAGCTATTGTGAGCATTGTCAAAGGAAGAGATGGAACTTTTCAACAGCATTCTCTACATGATGTGATGGGTGGGATGGCTGTGGGCAACAGGTGCTCCAGGAATGCATACTATGTTCAATGACAGTGGAATATTTGGATGCATGCATTTGCATACAAGAATGAAAAGTTATATGCATACCATAATGATAGCTTTGTAAGAAAAATGTCCAGCTTCAGCAACATCTAAGACTTATGCTGTATATGTTAGCAGCACTTTAGCAGAAAAAAAACCTTCTCAAGCTTCAAGAAATTCTCCCTCTTTCAGCATGCACTACACATTCCTCAGACTCTAGAGCTCAGAAAGAAGGATGAAACAGTCAGAGGACAGGAGAGGAGAAGGCAGTGGTATTAACATCAAGGGTAGAGAAGGGAGCAGGGGAGATGTTACAGAGGAGGAACCCTCTTCTTACAAATCTGTGGTTATGCTAAATATATAACTTTTGATCTGATAAGATGTTCATCTTTGGTCACCTCCAGGACAGAGTCCCTAGCTGATCTCCGTGGCTGGCCATACTCATGTGAACATATGCTTAATGAATTTCCTGTTCACAGTGTCTCTCAAACATATATAAGGAAGACCACCTTGCAGCTGCACATAGGTTCATAGGTTGGTACTAGACTATTGGCCCTTGGGCTTATACAAGCCTAGCCATAACAATTCCCTGGATATTTCTTCCCACAATATTTACTTCCTTGGACCCCTGTCTAGCAGCGCAACTGACATATAGGTTCATATACTATTATCTAAGGTGATATTATCGAAAAAAGACATAGACATGGCTTCTGTTCTGGCAGAGTGAGTTTGAAAAATGGAGTGTAAGAAGATGTTTCTCTTATGTTAAGACAAATACTAATATAGCTGGCTAATCATCTGCAGACAAAGTGCTTAGTAATTACTTTTCTTAATTTAACTTAGATTTGGCAAAAGAGATAATAACTGATTGTTCTTGTGAAAAGATTTGGTCTCTGATGTAGTATGTGAACTGTCTTTGCATATCGATGCAATGAAGGAGATAATTGTTGCGGTTAGAGTCTATCCAGAAATACTTTCAAGACACAGTCAACTCCTATAATGACCCCAGAAACAGTAACTGACATCCAGCCACAGAGCTTACTAGGCAAGAAGAGTAAGGAAATAGAATTAGGCCTTTATTGCAAACTACACTCACACACACACACACACACACACACACACACACACACACACACACACACACACACACACACACACACACACACGCGCACAAACACACCTATGGACAATTTAGAAATTGCAACATACCTTTGCAATGTGGTCCGAAGCTATAACACCTGGAGAAAACCCACAAAAATGCAGTGAGAACATGCAAACTCTACACAGAAGGCACTCTGGCCAAGAGCCAAACAAGAAAAACTCTTATGAGGTGACAAGTGCTCCTCACTGTACCACTTTGTCACTCAGTGGTTAGAGTACTCTCAGAAAAATACAAGCAAATTGATACATAGATTTTAATATTTGTTATACATAATATTAATATAATAATGTTATAATATTATAATATTAATTATACAAGCACACAAACTCATTTTCAGCCCCTCTCTCTGTCCCTCCCTTGCCTCCACCTTCAAGATGAATCAACCAGATAGACTACTTAGATCAAATTCCCAAAATCTAATTGAGCTACATAAACCTGTCCATCCACCAGGCAAACATCTATTGTCCTTCTCTGTACCTCAACAGTGGAACTCTCTCTCTCCCTCCTCAAATCCGTACCACAAACAGCCTCTCTATGTTCAAAACCTTGCTCCATTCACATCTAACTTCAGAATGGGAATGCTCTTGCTCCCATCCCACTTAATCTTCCTTTACTATACCATCCTTCCCAGCAACTGATAAATCCTATAATACCATCCTATAGTTCCAAAAAGAACTGGATGACCCAGCATGCTTGTAAATCTGCAGAAATTACTATCTAGTAGTTTGAACTAAAAAAATGTATTGCATTGTACTAGAATAATCTTAGGACATATTTTATATGTATTTTGTATACCTTTATGTTTGAAATCTGTAACTGCCATTTCTATGTGTAATCTGCAAACCCAAAGTGAAATCTGTAATTTGTATTTCTCTGGAGCGTTTCTCCTCAGGACTCCATTGAAAGTGGACTCCTTGTGGCCCAATGAACCATCCTGGCAAACAAACTACAAATAAATAAAAATAAATAAATTAAACTATTCGGCAAAGTTAGGGAGACTGGACTGATCATTTCTAAGTACAATCTTTTCCTTACATAAACTAGATAACTCTGCAAGTCAGAGATTCATTTGGCTGGCACAATAGCCATCAAAAAAAGGTCTTACAAAAGGAAAACAATTTCAGCAGTTTTAAATGGCAGGAGAATAATCTTTTTTGTTAACACCTTTATTGAATTATCACTTGTGACATAGGCAAACCTACATTTATATAAAAGTAATCAAACCATATTAATAAAGTCACATTTACAAACATTATACATTACATATAGCATTCTATATAATATAATCAAACCAACATTGCATAGATTGTTAAATTCCTGCCTTCTCTTAAATCTCATTCCTCCTCCAAAACATTTTTATGCATGTACATTTCCCACAATTTTTATTTTTCTATGTAATTTACTCCTACCTTTTTCTAAAGATTCAACTGCCTGTTCTTTTATGTCTGTTACAATACTCAAAACTTCAATTATGTTTGGGTTAGCCTTTGATTTAGATTTTCTAGTAACTGCTTTTTTGGCAGCCACCAGAATTAAACTTAACAAGGCCTTACTATGTCTAGGCAATTTGGATCCAGTATCCCATCTGAAAAACATAAGTTTCTTAGTTGTATTCATTTGTTTGCCCAGTATTCCTGACAGAGTACTCAGTAGGGAATTTTTACAGTCTGCCAACTAATTATACTCTGAGAACATATGATCTCAGGTACCTCTTTCTTCCCCATTAGAACTCCAACATTTGCCATCTACCTGAAGTAAAGTATAGTTTGCTTGGGGTATAAAAGTACCTAGGCAAACACTTCCAGGCAAAACTCCTAAATCTTCTAGACTTTGTTGCATATTTAGGAGCCATACATATGTCCTACCATTGTTTCTTTATGAATTGCTTATCTAAGCAAAATGCAAATGTGCCGTGGGTGGCCAGGGTGGTCCCTAACAGAACACTTAAATTGGACAAGACTTAAAAAAAGTCTTATAGACCATTAATGAAGCTAGAGAAACAGGATCCATACCAGAATCAAAGTTAGAAATGGCTGCTTTGTATAGCTTTATGGAGAAGTAATTAAACCAGAAGCACATATTTCAGATAATTGAGTGAAAACCAAAGGAACAAGAGAGAAAATAGAGTCTACAACCTTGCTAATAGTTCAAAGGGAAACAGAATATTTGTCATGGTATATCTTTGGGTGGATGGTCTTTGAGATGAAGTCATAATGGAAACTACTCCTAAAGAAAGACCTGAATCTTAAGTAGACATTAGGCATGAGAAGCCAAGTAGTCAGGTTCAGAGACGGTTGTTATGGGTGCAAGTTGCTTGAAGATGAGAAAGTGACAGCTTGAAGGGTAATAGTATGGTAAGTTTTTGAGGGAAGAAGTGGAGAAGAAGAAAACAAATATGTCTGGATCAAAAAGTGATGCAAATCTCTAAGGCTTTGAGATGTTTGATCTTCTGGATGAGCCTAATTATCAGGCAAAATGGATGGAAACTACAAAGGATACCGTTTGATCACTTGGGGACTCAGGTTTCTGTCATATGACCTCCCAAAGGGATAATGAAACAAAAATGTTTTGGGGCACTTGAGTTCGTTCGGATGGTGAGATAAAAAGGTTGCACACTGTGGGTCACCATCAGTAAAAGTTCTTCTGGATAACAGAGCTGATGACGCATAAGTTGTCAACAGTATAGCCTGTTTGCATATGAATTGGCCTCTGCAAAATGGATGAGATAAGCATGGAGAAGTGATTAGCAATGTAGCCACCAAACCACAGACACATCATCAGTCTGATAGGGACAATAATTCATCTGGGAAGGATCCCTAAAAAGCCAGAAGGGAAAGGAAAAACAAATTAATTCTTAGTACACTAATATATAAACATAACTTCTGGTCAGTGTGGGTCATTGAATACTATGCAGTAGAAACATGACTTCTGGTGAGTGTTGGTCATTGGATAATATGCAGTATAGACATGACTTCTGTTTTTTATTTTTTTAAGAATTTCTCCAAGTCTTTTGGGTTTCTAATACCATGACGGGAATGGACCCCATTTCTAAGTCAAAGTGCAATTAATGTTCATGAAATTAGTACTGTTTCAATCTTTAATGTCAGCTAGAAGTGTTCTTTGCAGCACCTGCAATGTGACCAGCAATGACTCCTTTTGCAATTCGTACTGGGTTACATGTATTGGTAACATATCTAAATACGATTGTAGATTCTTTTTTATAAGACCCGTTGCTCCTACTACTATTGGAACTGTCTGGGTATCTTTCTTCCACATTGCTCTCATTTCTGCCTGCAAATCCTGATATTTTATGATTTTGTGTCCCTCTGTACACAATACACTGTAGTCACTGAGCATGCCGAATGATCAATGCTACTTTTGTCTTCTTTTCATTGACCACTATATCCAGTTTTCTGGAATCTATCTTTTGAACTGCTGGTAATGGGTGTTCCCATCTGACATAGACTTCATCATTTTCTATGATGCTTTGTGGCTCATGTTTCCAGTGTTTTTCAGCCACTTCATTACCATAATGTTTGCACAATCCCCAGTGCACCAGTCTTGTCACATTATTATGCCTTTCAGTATACAGTCCTTCTGCCATTAGTATGTCAAAACCAGCAACAAGGTGTGCAACTGTTTCCAATTCTGTTTTACAAAACCTACATGTGTCTGTTTCTCCCACATATTCAATGAACTAACGTGTACATAGCCCACTATCTTGGGTCGCCAATATCAACCTTTCACCTCTTAGTTTGAATTCACCTCTCTTTAACCATTCCTGCATTCAATCCTGATCAACATGAGGTTCTTCCGCAAGTTTTCTATACTTGCAACTATATTTATGCATTTTCCATATTTCTTGCCTTCTGATGTTTTTAATTTCTCCAAGTCTTTTGGGTTTCTAATACCATGATGGGAATGGACCCCATTCCTAAGTCAAAGTACGATTAAACTTCATGAAATTAGTATTGTTTCACTCTTTGATGTCAGTCAAAAATGCTCTTCGCAGCACCCGTAATGTGCCCAGTAATGACTCCATTTGCAATAAGTACTGTGTTACATGAATTGGTAACATATCTAAATATGACTGTAAATTCATTTTTATAAGATCAGTTGCTCCTACTACTATTGGAACTGTCTGAGTATCGTTCTTCCACATTGTCCTCATTTCTGCCTGCAAATCCTGATATTTTATGACTTTGTGTCTGTCTGTACACAGGACACTGTAGTCACTGGGTGTGGTGATGTCAATGCTACTTTTGTCTTCTTTTCATGGACCACTATATCCGGTTTTCTAGCATCTATCTTTTGAACTGTTGGTATTGGGTGATCCCATGTGATATAAACTTCATCATTTTCTATGATTCTTTGTGGCTTAAGTTTTTTTTTCAGCCACTTCGATACCATAATATTTGCACAATCTCCAGTGTAACAGTCTCACCACATTATTATGCCTTTCAATATACAGTCCCTCTTCCATTAGTGCGTCGCACCCAGCAACAAGGTGTGTGACTGTTTCCAATTTTGTTTTACAAAACCTACATACGTCTGTTTCTAGCACATGTTCAATGGACTTTGCAAACCAGCATGTACATGGCCCACTATCTTGGGCTGCCAATATTAACCTTTCATTCTTGATGTAACCTCACCCCTCCTTAACCATTCCTGCACTCGTTCTTGATCAACATGATACTCTTCCAGAAGTTTTCTATACTTGCAACTATATTTATGTTCTTCCCACATTTCTTGTCTTCTGATCTGGTCCTTCACTTTGTATTCTTTCTTTTGCTTTTTAGCACATTTAGTTGCTGCCTGTTTTTTATCTACTTCTGGTTTGATTTCCATTCATGCTTGATGTCGATATGCTTCTGCTAAAGTAAGCAGAGATGTCATCTTAGATTTATTCTCCTCATGATTCAAAACTTTCACTACATTTGGATCTTATGAGGTCAGTAGATATGTGTGGAGTCCCATGATTGCAGAGCTATACATGTAATCAATTTCAAGGAGGCCCATCCCTCCTTCAGAACGGGGAATATATAATCTTGGTATACACTGATTTTTATAAATTATTTGGTGAGCATGAAGCATCCTTCTTGTTTTAATATCCAATCTATCCAACACTTTTTGGGGCCAGTCAATCACTCCACAACTATAAGTTAGGACTGGAAGAGCAAACTGATTTATGGCTTGGATCTTGTTCCTACATGGCAATGCTGCTCTCAGGTTTAATTTAAGTCTTCTAAAGTATTCCTTACTGAGCTTTATTTGCATTTGTTCATGTTTTATTGCTGATCCTTCATAAATTCTCAAGTATTTATACACTCCCTCTTGCTCAAGTTCTTTTATTTCACATTCTTGTCCCAAACTGATGTTTTTCTGGTGCTGCAGTTTTTCTTTTTTAAAGGTTGTTTTTGCACATTTATCAAGACTAAATGGCATTCCAATATCATCTGAAAAAGTTTTGACAACCTGCAGCTGTGCTTTTAATTCCTCATCTGATGAGCTATACAGTTTTAAATCATCAACAAAGAGAAGTTGAGAGGTCATAAGACTTTGTTGTTTTCTAGGAATCAAATTATAGCCATGGCTTAAGCTGTTAAGCAAACAGCTTAATGGATTAATGGCAAGGCAGAATAGCAACGGTGACAGAGAGTCACGCAAGGAATATCCTCCTTTGGATTTTTATCCCTGGGATAATAATCTGTCCTTTATCATGGCTTAATTGCAATGTGGTCTGCCATTGTTTCATGGTTACTGTAATGCAGCCAATCAGTGTAGAGTGTATCTTATACATTTTTAAGCACTCTTTTATCCATGAATGTGGGATTCTATCAAATGCTTTTCTATAGTCAATCCATGCTGTACTTAGATTCTTCCCCTTTTTTACAGTTCTCCACTGTAACTTTATTTAACAACAAATTATCCTTTGTTCCATATGATTTTCTTTTATTGCCCTTTTGTTCTGCTGCCATAATTGAGTTTTCTTCTAAATGAATATAAACTCTGTTGTCATCAATCCCCATGTATAGTTTATACGTCGTTGGAAGACAAGTTATTGGTCTATAATTTTTAGGGTAGCTTGGAGGTTCACCCTTACGTAAGAGCATTGTTTTTCCTGTTGTTAACCAGTGCGGTGTCTGTTCAGGGTGTGCATATAAATAGTTCTTACTCATGGCTAAATCCTCATGCAAAGATGTTAATACTTTCAGCCAAACGTTAGGTATTGCATCTGGGCCTGGAGTTTTCCAATTAGAGGCTTTTCTTAACTTTGTTTCAATCTCTCTTGCTGTTACTTCATCCCATTTCATATCCTGTACCTTTAACCCTCTTACTTTCTTTTACTTCTTCTATCCATTTAGCATCTTTCCTATGTTCCACAGGATCTTCATAGATACTTCTCCAAAATGTATCTATTTCTTCTTTTTTTGTCGGTCTTTAGGCTATCTGCCCATTTTACAAGCCTAGCTAGCCCATAGTTTTTTTGCTTACCACCCCTTTTTATGTATGAACTATACCATTATTTTTTTGTGCCTCTGTCGAAAGCAGTGCACACTGAGGTAATCCCTGGGTATATCTATGATCTCCCAGTGGCATGCTCACATATACATTTTTTTCCACAGCAGCAGGGTCTTCTTTGTGTGATGAATAATCCTCCCAGCACGTATTATTAATAGCCGTGTTGAGGTTTAGTCTCTTTCAATTCCTTTTACCTTATTTCCCAATTCTCTATAAAATTTTTTTGGATCATCAATAAATTGCTTATTTTGTACTTTTCCTTTATATTTATCTTCATATCTTCTAAGTCTTTCCACCTGTGCTGAAATTTTTAGCTTATTTGTAATAGTACATGATAGATCTTGGTCTGTTCTATTATTGCGCATTGCTTTTATCACATCTATCTTCCTTAGTATTTTTGTTGATCTGTTCCCTCTTCTATAATCTCCTAACAGTGATACCTTGTCTTAGCTGCTTTGTAGTTTTCTCCATTTGATATTTCTATGATGGTATTCACTTTCGCCCCTTCCTTTCCCTCGCTACCCTGTGTTCATGTGGTAGAACTTTATCGGTTATTAATTTAGCAGAACAGTAATATATTCTGTTTACTTCTGTTATATCACAGGGATCTCTACGGACAGTCCTAATTACCGCATTCATTTGTTTTATCAAACTTCTGACTTTTGGGGTTTTATTAACCTTCTGCAGTTTATTTCTTTCATTGATCTTGATATATCTGTCTATGTCTATTAAATCAAGCAACTTTTCTTTTAACTAATTTTCTTGCAGAGTGAGGGCACATCCTTTATTTTCTGTTATTTGTGGGCATTCTATAGAAGATTCTATAGCATCTTCCTGTGGCACATTCTCTTCATCTTCATCCTGTGCCATCCGTTGCTCTATAATATGGGAACTCACTGGCCTATCACTCCTCAACATTGACTGCGTCGGAGTTTCCACAGTTTCCTGTTCCTTCCTTTGCTGTCTAGCTTCAAGTGAACGTTTATACTGGTTTCCTGTGGAAGACTTCAAAATATCTTGATATGGCACCTGACCAATTGCTTCCTTTTCCACTAGTTTCCCTTTAATTTGGATATCCATTGCTCTATCCTGTTGTGGTGCATTCTGCATTCGATTTTCTACACTAAATCATTCTCTTTGCAGCTGCTTCATAACCTCAGTTTCTATTTCTTTGACTTCTTCATTACTAATCTCTTTTTCTGCTTTTCCTCTTAATCTACTTATTTTGTGTATTGTAAAGTTTTCCATAACTGGAGTCCTTTGCCTGTATTTCTCTTCAAATATCTTTGGTGCAGGTCTATATTATATAAGTGAATGCACTAATTTGCGAACTCTATATAATCGACCCACAATCCCCAAAAACCCAAAATGTTGAACACACGGATCACTGATTTTTCACTGATCTGTTTAAAATAAAAATCCAAACACAAAATAAAGAGGGGGGCTTCGTCCCCCACACCCCCTACTTAAATATACCAACTCCGAGATCGCATCACAGTGGAAGAAATGGCAAAGTCCAGAAAACAGCCCAGTGATTTTTTTCCCTAGGAAAAAAAATCGTTGTTCCGTGCTTTCAGTATTTTGCCATTTTGTGTAATGACGTTCGACTAAATAGTGTTCACAATTCAGTGCATTCACTAATATAACAGGGACCCTCTTTGGTGCTGCTCTTTTTGTATTGGTTAGTTTTGCTTTCTCCTTTGCATAAATATTACACCATATTAAATCTCTTTTCCTTTCCCCTGTCCATATTTCTTCTTCACATGTCTCCTGATCTTCTTGCTTTTCCTTATTCTAGGGACTCACTCCATCATGCTGTGATGTAGTCTGTATTAGACCTTCTACATTAAATCCTTCACTTTGCAGGCATTCCATAACTTCAACTTCTATTTCTTTAACTTCTGCTTTACTAATCTTCTTTTCCATATTACATACTTGTGCTATTAATCATTTTATTGTGAAATTTTCCATATCTGGATGCTTTTGCCTGTATTTCTCTTCGAATATTTTTGAAACTGCCTTCTCTATATTAGTTAACTTGGCTTTCTCCTTTACATTAATATTGTACCATATCAAATATCTTTTCCTTTCCCATGTCCATATTTCTTTTTTATATTTTTCAAATATCTCTAGGTTTTGTTGTTTATATTTTTGCACTTCCTCAGATGCTTCTTTTTCCAAGCAGATCAAAATTTATTGATCTATATATTGTTGTTCAAAAATCTGTTGTATTAATGAATGCAAATTTTTATTTGAAGCTTCTCACAGTTTTTCTTGTGGAAGAATTTTTCTTTCCTCTAATTTCTCTCTTAATCATTTTGTATATCTTGTGTCTGGAAATTCTGGGCTTTTTACATAATAGTAACAATACATCATTTCTTTCTTATCCTGAATAGTCCACTCTGTCATCTTTATGGCTCTTCTTTGGCCAATCAATTTTTGTGATTTTTTTTGTGGACTGCTACTTCCTTCTACAATAGGGGGCCCATCTTCCCCCTGGACCTGGCCAGGCCTCATTGTAGGAATGTTTTCTTATTTTGAAGATTCTACACTGTCATTTTTTCCAGTCCTGGCACTAGTGCGCCTACCAGAATTGGGCACTTTTTTATCCTGGGTCTTGCGCACCCAGCTATCTTTTTTTGTTTTTGACTTACTTCTGTCCATGATATATGCTATATAAATACAGACTATATATCAGTGTCACCTTGGTGAGATTTTGTGAAAAACACGGTGCACCTTCTGGTCAGTGTGAGTCATTGGATGGTATGCGATATAAACATGACTTCTGGTCAGCATGCGTCATTGGAGGGTGTGCAGTATAAACATGACTCCTGGTGAGTGTGGGTCATTGGATGGTATGGAGTATAAACATGACTTCTGGTGAGTGTGGGTCATTGGACGGTATGCAGTATAAACATGACTTCTGGTGTTTTTAATTTCTCCAAGTTTTTTGGGTTTCTACCGGGAATGGACGCCATTCCTAAGTCAAAGTATAATTAAAGTTCATGAAATTAGTATTGTATCACTCTTTGATGTTAGCCAAAAGTGCTCTTCGCAGCACCCGCAATGTACCCAGTAATGACTCCTTCTGTAATTTGTATGGTGTTACATGAATTGGTAACATATCTAAATATGACTGTAAATTCTTTTTTATAAGATCAGTTGCTCAGACTACTGTTGGAACTGTCTGGGTATCTTTCTTCCACATGGCTCTAGTTTCTGCCTGCAGATCGAGGTATTTTATGACTTTGTGTCTCTCTGTACGCAAGACACTGTAGTCACTCCTACTTTTGTCTTCTTTTCTTGGACCACTATATCTAGTTTTCTAGCATCTATCTTTTGGACTGTTGGTATTGGGTGATCCCATATGATGTAAACTTTATCATTTTCTATGATTCTCTGTGGCTCATGTTTCCAGTGTTTTTCAGCCACTTCGATACCATAATGTTTGCACAATCTCCAGTGTAACAATCTTGCCACATTATTATGCCTTTGAGTATACAGTCCATCTGCCATTAGAGAGTCACAGCCAGCAATAAGGTGTGTGACTGTTTCCAACTAGGTTCCACAAAACCTACATATGTCTGTTTTTCCCACATGTTCAACAGACTTAGTAAACCAGCGTGTACATAGCCCACTATCTTGGGCTGCCAATATTAACCTTTCATTTCTTATAGGTTCATAGGTTCATAGGTAGGTACTAGGCTATTGGCCCAAGGGCCTTCGTAAGCCTAGCCAATATTGATGTAAATTTACCTCTCTTTAACTATTCCTGCATTCGTTCTTGATCAACATGAGGCTCTTCCAGAAGTTTTCTATACTTGCAACTATATTTATGTTTTTTCCACATTTCTTGCCTTCTCATCTGGTCCTTCACCTTATATTCTTTATTTTGTTTTTTAGCACATTCAGTTGCTGCCTGTTTTTTATCCACTTCTGGTTTGATTTCCATTCCTGCTTGACGTCAATATGCTTCTGCTAAATTAAGCAGAGATGTCATCTTAGATTTATTCTCCTCATGTTTCAAAACTTTCACCAAATTTGAATCTTGTGAGGTCAATAGATATGTGTGGAGTCCCACGATTGCAGATCTATACATGTAATCAATTTCAAGGCGTTCCATCTCTCCTTCAGAACAGGGAATATATAATCTTGGTATACACTGATTTTTATAAATCATTTGGTGAGCATGAAGCATCCTTCTTGTTTTAATATCCAATCTATCCAACACTTTTTGGGGCCAGTCAATCACTCCAAAAAAAAATGTTAGGACAGGAAGAGCAAATTGATTTATAGCTTGGATCTTGTTCCTAGGTGTCAATGCTGTTCTCAAGATTAATTTAAGTCTTCTAAAGTATTCCTTACTAAGCTTTATTCGCATTTGTTCATGTTTTATTGCTGATCCTTCATCAATTCCCAAGTATTTATACACCCCCTCTTGCTCAATTTCTTTTATATCACATTCTTGTCCCAAACTGATGTTTTCCTGGTGCTGCAATTTTCCTTTTTTAAAGGTTGCTTTTGCACATTTATCAAGACCAAATGAAATTCAAATATCATCTGAAAAAGTATTGACAACCTGCAGCTGTGCTTTCAGTTCCTCATCTGATGAGCTATACAATTTTAAATCATCGACAAAGAAAAGATGAGAAGTCATTAGACTTTATTGTTTTCTAGAATCCAAATTATAGCCATGACCTAAGCTGTTAAGTAAACAGCTTAATGGATTAATGGCAAGGCAAAATAGCAACGGTGACAGGGAGTCACCCTGGAATAGCCCCCTTGGATTTTTATCCCTGGGATAATAATCTGTCCTTTATCATGGCTTAATTGCAAAGTGGTCTGCCACTGTTTCATGGTTACTGTAATGTAATCAATCAGTGTAGGATGTATCTTATACATTTTTAAGCACTCTTTTATCCATGAATGTGGGATACTATCAAATGCTTTTTTATAGTCAATCAATGCCATACTTAGATTCTTCCCTTTCTTTCAGCTCTCCAGGATTTTATTTTATTATTTTTATTTTATTTTACATTTGTTGACCGGGCTAGTCTAACTGGATATATGTCCATTTTCAGTAGAGGCCTGGGGAGAAAAGCTCCAAATTTTAATACAAAATAAAAAATCAGTCAACCTAAAATTTAGGACAGTCCAAATCAGCATGTAGATATAAAAAATATATAATAAAAAACTAAAAACGATAAAATATAATTTTTTTTTTTTAACTTTATTTAACAACAAATGATCCTTTGTTCCATATGACTTTTTTTATTGAGCTTCTGTTCTACTGCCATAATTGAGTTTTCTTCTAAATGACTATAAACTCTGTTGGCGTCAATCCCCATGTATAGTTTATACGTCCTCAGAAGACATCTTATTGGTCTATAATTTTTAGGGTAGCTTGCAGGTTCACTCTTAAGTAAGAGCATTGTTTTTCCTGTTGTTAACCAGCACGGTGTCTGTTCGGTGTGTGCATATAAATAGTACTTACTCATGGCTAGATCCTTGTGTAAAGAAGTTAATTCTGGTCAGTGTGGGTCACTGGATGATATGCAGTATAAACCTGACTTCTCATTCTGGGTCATTGGATGGTATGCAGTGCTTTTGATACGCAAACCTCATGTGAAAGGAGGTCCAATACAGAGGCTGTTCAAAGCAAAGGTTCACAGAAGGGCCCTCAAGTGAAACCTAACATGAAGTACCATGAAGTCTGATGCTGATATGTCAAACACAAATCTGTTGGACATGCTCCACTTAAAGAAATCACAATCCCTCCGAGTCACATGCTCTAGGGACCTAAACCTTGTCACCACAATAAACAGAACATGCTGGAGGGATAGATTCCTGTCCCAAAGACTTCCCATACTCTGGAGCAAACTACTTATCTATATCAAACAAAGCTCCTCATTAGCACTCTTCAAGAAAAATCTTGATGATGGGATGGGAGATAGGAAATTCACTCCGGGTATTAATTCTGTGGTTCTGCTCGACAGGGGCACAGGAAAATAATTTTCTTGGGTGGCGAAAGCCAGGGTACCTTTTTGGCTAGGCTTATATAGGCCTTAGGGCCAATTACCTAGTAACTACCTATGAACCTATGAAGCAGTAGCATAGAAAAGGCAGTGTGAAAGGGGCAATGACATCTTGTGCACAATTTGTAGTGTTAAAGAAATAAAAAAATATGTTTATACACACACACACACACACACACACACACACACACACACACACACATATATGTGTGTGCGTGTGTGTGTGTATATATATATATATATATATATATATATATATATATATATATATAGACATACATATATATATATATATATATATATATATATATATATATATATATATATATATAGTTCCAAAAACAACGGTGCACGTATCCAGCCACGGTGCACGGAATAAATCCAAAAGTACAAATAGCAAAACCGCTTCCAGCACTCAAAAAAAGGAGAAGGCAACAAGTGTATAAGCAATTTATTGCTGCACAGTCTGCCCCACAGACCGGTTTCGCTTACAAAAGCGTCATCAGTGTGATACATAACGCATGTACGTCCAATTTAAATCATCTCACTATTAAAGAGACAACCACCTATAAATGTGAACATTAAAGTAAACCAAAATACAACCGCAATCCATATACCCATGTTTACATAACCAAGTACAACCAACTTATTCAGACAGCCCATTTTTAACCAAATAAATACAATAAAGAACTTATAAATATCATGTTTAAATGTGTTATCACATGTAACCCTGGAACTAGTAAATTAATGTCCTACTGGAACCACCTACCCAATTTACCAATAACCCATATTATATATAATTATATATTTATATATTCTTATAATGAAGGGACCATAAACTACTAAGTAAGGGAAAACAATACACCCATACTTATAAATAATATTGATAATATTCACTAATTTACCAATGGTCATTAAGACCCGGTTTAAAAAGGGCCCCCAAATTAACTATCCATCTACGTTCTTTAGAAGTCAAAATATTATGCCTGGCTACATCATTATTATTAAATGTAGTTAGCCTATCAATTCCAACAAATATAAAATGGGCTGTCGAATGTACCAGAATATGTTTATACAAAGCACTACGTATTCTTTTGCATTTTATGTCACTAACATGAAGGGCAATCCTCTGTTTTAATAACCTAGAGGTCTGTCCTAGATAAAATGCCCCACACTGACATATGGCCATATAGACCACCCAAGAATATGATATAATATACCAACATAAAACAAGTATTCCTACATCTTCCACTACAGTTGATTTTTCAGTTTCTGAAAATCCCAACAGCATTACTGGCATGGCTATCATCGATAATGCTAGCACAATATTTGAAGTCCGTGGTACCAATACTTGCAACAATGATTTCCAAGATTTGATGTCTACAGAAAAATGCAAACTTAACATGACATTTTTTTCCTTCTAATACTGATGGTATTGAGAATTCCACACATGCGAGCCAGCTTAACAACAACCAAATAACCTCCTCTTCTACAGTCAACCAACATATTCCTGATTCGATCAATGACAGAGATTCTTACAGCCATTTGCACTTAGTTGTTCCTGGCTCTCCAAACAACGGACTTGTTAACATACATATTAATAGAATGGATAATAACAGCATGTCTGGTGATATCAGGGACAACAATATTAACAGAATTAATGATGACAGTGTGATTTATGTTGTTAGTGCTAGCAATGCTGTAGATGTTGACACAGTCAGCAATGTTGCCAATCATTGCACTAATTTAAGACATGTGGACGCTAGCTGTTTTTCCACTGTCACCCGACAGAATATCGAAGAGGAACTTTTATCAGAGAGAATGTGTGGCACCCGCATAGGTAGAGGATTGCACAATGACACCTGCTCTGTCCAGAGAATTGACCATTCTCATATGACACATAAAAATAAGGAATGGCCAAATGAGGGGGTGCTAGTTAACCATGGATCCTTCCATTGTAGTTCCAACAAAAAGAATACCTCTACGTCAGTGATCTGCCCGACCCGGAGAGTTTCTTTTAATCAACTTATGGTTAACAATCCATGTGATGACTCTTCTCCAACTTCCCAGCAAGACAGTCAAGTACAGTCAAATAGATTTGTTGATAGCTCATATAAATCCCACCCTGAAGTCGTTTCTGATGAGCAACCAAATCGTCTATATACACTGTACTAATAATGCTCATCATCATTATACCATCAATGGTAGACCAAGCCATTCAACTGATGTTTCTTTACAAGATGGAATGAGTTCTCATCTTACTAAGGACAGGTTTTCACCAGGCAATGAGATCTTATGTTTTTTACATGAACATGTCAATTTTAATCCATTCTTATCCACAGGTACATCACCCATCTCTTTTGGACAGTTTTCTCATTCCAATAGACAATCTGAATTGATTGCAGAATGTAAACCTTTGGTTTTCAAGCTTGAAAGGCTATTGATGGTTTTTAAAAGCATAGAATTAGATAATTTGTACTTGGATGCTTGCCTATCATTGTCTATTGTGCCAAAAGGTCTACGTTTCTTTAAGTTCCCCAACAGAACAGTGGCAAATTCCAAGTTACATTTAGACCTATGTGAATTATACAATGCTGCCGGGTTAAAGTCTCTTAAGGTTATTCAAGATGATAATACTAATAAATTGAATGATTTAAGACCTAAGATTATTTTGTTAAATAATACTATTCAGCAGCATCCTCAATTTCATTTCATTAAACCCATTTATGATTCGATTTCAGCTAAGTTGTCTAGACACATTGCCACCATTATTGCCAAAAAGAAAAACAAGTTGGATAGGGATTTATCTCAATATAAGTCTAATTCTGCATACCCTATCAGGGATTTTTTTATTTCATGAGGGTAGGAACTTTGATTCCTCAAATGATGATGATTACCCCTCGTCCAACCATACTCACTTTCCTCTCAGAAGGAGATTTGTCTCCCACACCTCTTCTCATTTTAATTACCAACAATTTCCAAACAGAAACATTTTACCTTATCATTCTGTTAGTTACTTGTCTCATCAACACAACAATGACAATTTTTTTGCTAGTTGTCCCACTAGTTTTATTCCTCAGAGGACTCCTCACACCAGAGATCCACCTCACACCAGAGTTCCACCTTTCACTCAGTTCCTTCCCCAACCCTCCATCAACATCTCTACCAGAACTCTTTCTTCTTAACCCTCCACTTTTTCTCCCTCCTTGTCTTCTAACTATGACACTTCCAGACCTTGCAGCAATTCTGTTTATACTCCTGTTGCCAGCAGGATTCCTGTTTCTGCTCCTAGCAGTTTACCTGACTTTAATGGTGTTAGAGGTAGATCTAGGTTTAACATTCAGGATTTCCCACCCCTTCCATCCCCTCACTCTCCTTTTCTTCCTTCAGAAAGAGGCACTCACTCCAGACCTGAGAGACCCCTACCCCCTGCCTCTTCCCCTGCTCCATCCACTTCTTTTGATTCCCACCATTCTGCTTTTTTAGGGTCTCACCACCCTCAGGTAGAGAATTTTCACTCCCCATTTCACAACTTGCAAGACAGAAGAGAAAAAAACAAGTACGAATATCTCAGAGAACACCACCATACGGAAAAGAGGCCTGGGCAAAATAGGGTACCAAATCCCACCCAGACACATTATGACCAGGAGCAGTTACAAATAACTGGTTCTTTTTCATCTTCACTTCAACATGACTTGTCAACAGAGGGTAATTACATTTCTTCTCATTTGTTAACAAAGGTTAATACCATTTCTACTGTTTTCAACTTATCAGATAAATCTTTGTCTGATGACCATATTAAAGTGTTACAGAAAGGACATTCGGTTGCTCCAGCATAGAGAGCGAAACTTCCTGATTTACTCATGGACTTTAGACTTTTTGCTAGAAAATTGAATTTACAGGTTCTACTCAATGACAATGACTCTACGAGTTCTGCTACCGATTCTCAACCTACATCATCTACTTCTCAACCTGCTTCATCTACTTCTCAGTTAATTAATGTGAATAATTCGGAGGAGATTATTTCTACTGCTAGTCCTACTGTTCCAACTACAAGTTCTATGGTTAACAGAAATATTGATTGCACAATCTTACGCAAAAGGAGTTTATTCAACCCTCCCTTACACAATACTATTTCTGCCTTTGTTAGGGTTTGTGAAAATGATATCAGACGTTATTAATTCAGAGTGTCGTGACAAATTGTTTAATCTTACGCATAATGAAAAAATAGCTTTGAAAGACTTAGTTAATGACAGCAATTTAAGGATTATGAAGGCAGATAAGGGGACTGGGGTTGTTCTTATCAGCCAAAAAGATTACGTTACCAAGATTGAAAGCACTTTGTTTAATGATGACTTTTATCAAAAAGTTTCTCTAGATTCTGTACATACTAGCTTTGCGTACATTGATAAAGTTCTTAATGTTTTACTAAAGAACCATGATATTTCATATGAAGATTTTATGTTCATGCACACCACTTATCCTTGCTTAGGGAAGCTTTTTGGAATTCCCAAAATACACAAAAATGTCCACAACCCTCCTTTTAGATTAATTATTTCTAATAACAAGACTAAAACAGAAAGGATAGCCCAATATATTGATTATGTATTGAACCCTATAGCTCAGTCTAATCCTTTCTACATTAAAGATTCTTGAGATTTTTTGAATAAGTTACATGACTCTGGTTTTAATGGCAGGGGCAAAATCCTTGTTACCCTAGATGTAGTAGCTTTGTACACCAGCATTCCTCATCAGGAGGGCTTGAATTATGTCAAACATTTCCTACACAAGTTTATGAAATTTCCCAAATCTAGAACTGACACTTTATGCACCCTTATGTCTTTAGTTTTAGATAATATTTTTTTTCATTTTAATAATAACATTTTCAAACAAGTAAGAGGAGTGGCCATGGGTACTAAAATGGCCCCAGCTTTTGCAAATGTAGTATTAAATGAATGGGAATTAGATACTCTGGTGCACCTCCCAGGCTTTGAACTTACTGAACATTATTGCCGCTTTATTGACAACATCTTTTTTGCATGGAAAGGTACAGACATACAACTTCAGCTGTTTATTAATTCTTTGTCAGAAAGTATTGGGTTTCTTCAATTTGTTTTGGCAGGGAAAGGTTCCACTGTTTCTTTCTTAGATACCACCTTATCCATAGAAAAATCTTCTGGTGAACTCTCCTCTAACATTTTTAGAAAGGAAACATATAGGAACAGCTATTTAGATTATAATAGCCAACATCCTTGGTTCATGAAAAGGAATGTAGTGAAAGGCCAGTTTGTTAGACTGTCTAGATTAATTAGCAATGACAACATTTTTGAGAAAGAATGTGATTTCTTGTCTTCTTTATTTATACAAAAGAACTATCCTTCTCTTTTGGTTGACAACATTAGAAATGAGATTGTCAGTAATAGATGTACCAGGTTTAAACCTATTTTAAAATATGGGTTTATTCACAATAAGACTCCTTCTAACAATGAGGATGATAGCTGGTCTTTCAGTTTTGCCTTACCTATTAGTAGGGATATGCAATGTATTAGAAGTATTGTCTCTAATAATTGGAGAATACTAACAAGTGATAACTCTATTAGAGATGTTATGGGTCCCACTCCTAAGTTTTCTTTTAAGAAAACCAAAACATTCAAATCTATGTTTGAACAGAAAGACACAGCCTATTTACTCACACAACACACTCCTATTAATGATTCTAAAGGTATGTTCACTTGTGGTAAGTGTGTTGCTTGTAATTTTATTCTTATAGGTGATAAATTCTGTTTCTCACATTGCAATGTTCCAGTGGTTTTTAAGAAAAGTTATAATTGCAATAGCACCATGGTAGCATATGCAGCTATTTGCACATCTTGTTCCTGTTTCTATATAGGGAAGACTACCAGAAAATTAAGCGATAGGATTAAAGAACACAATACTGCCATCAGATCCAAGGATTCTTCTAATGCATTGGGTAAACACAGCTTGTCATGTACTAATTTCTCTGGGTGCAAATTCTTAGTGCTAGAACAGGTGGATATTTCTTTGGAGATGCTGATGGATTGTTACAAGTTCTTGAATTAAAGTGGCAGCTTAATTTGGAAGCTGATTACCACCCTGGTTTGAATGAATCTTTGAATTTGAAGTGTGTTTTAAAGTGGATGCAGTAACATGACTCTTGTGACATAGCTCATGTTTTATTCATGATGTTATTAATTATACTGTTTGACTCAAGTTCTCATTTGTTATAGCTACAGGATTGTTATATATTATTTGTGAGTGCTTATTGGTTGTTTCTGATGTTTATATAGCAAGTGGAGTGCACATTTTATTCATTCTGAAGAAGTTCCTATACATTAAAGGACGAAAGCTCAATTTACCTTGAGGGTTTAGTGTTTTTTTCAAAAAGAAGTTTCAGCTATATTTATATATATATCTATATATATCTATATATATCTATATATATATATATATATATATATATATATATACATATATGTGCATGTGTGTGTGTGTGTGTGTGTGTGTATATATATATATATATATATATATATATATATATATATATATATATATATATATATATATATATATATAAACAAACCACAAATAGTCACGAACAAACTTGGTAAGACAAAAAGCGAACTATAAACCAATAAGAGCGGTAGAAACCAGGTTTATTTTAGCAATAAAAAACACAAATAAAACGCTTTCGGTAAAGACTGTGCTTCACCTTCATCAGAATGCAAAAGACAAGATACAAGATAAAGAATTACACATCTTTTAAAAGTATCGCCAAAAAGTAATCAGAGACGTCACTTCCGAAGAAGGCGTATCTACTAATTATTCACAAGACAAAAATATTTTGTAATGAAAAACGTTGTTAAAAATATACTTATAAATTGATATCTCCTTTTCAAATATATATAATAAACAAATCTTCAACAGCACAAAACTATTAAATAACCATTCATACAAATTCCAGTAGCATGAAAAAGTTATAACAATTTTGGTAACCTCATTGTCGGAAAGCTACTAAAAGACTTTCAAATAGGTTAATAACAGTGTATTTCTTAGAATTCATGAAGTCTTTTAACCTACTTGTATACAAAAAATTATATTTTATCATTTTCAAGAAATTAATGTTTAACCATTAGGTGCACATAGCATCTATTATTTTTCACCTATATCGAGAAATTCAATGTAATGTGTAAATGGTATTTAAATTTCATATGTTACAAGTGTTAAATATATTAAATCCATAACGTACTTATAAAAAGTAATAATAATAAAATTTAATAGAAGAAAATAAAAATTAAATATTTTAATAAATAATTAATAAATATAAATTGTAGAAGGTAAATAAATGTGTGTTTCTAAACCTATACAAAGTGTAGTTTAAATAACTATGATATTCTTGTTGTGTTAAACAAAAATGTCTCGTTATCTTTTGAGGGCTAACAGTTTAAGAATACATTTAATAGATATATGTTCGTTAAGGCCAGGGTGTGCACATGCGGTGGTCCTAATTTGCCACATTAACTCATTTATCTCCAAGGTCAACTGCCATGGGCCACCCCTTGGGTCATTTGTTCTTTGATGTAAAATGACAAATTTAAAATTGTGGTTCGGGTGTTCAAATATATGCTTTGCTAAAGCATTGTTAGTATCCGTTTTGCTAATAGCATACATATGCTCGTAAATTCGTTGCTTGATTTTTCTCTCAGTTTTGCCTATATAGAAGGCCTTACATTGTTCGCATAGTGCTGCGTAAACAACACCTTTACACTCACAATTATATCTTTTGTTTATTTTGTATACCTTGTCATTAATAATTACTTCTTTTGTTACTAGAATTGACATACATTGTGGGCAAGTACCGCATTTGTACATACCACTTGATGGGATAAATTGTGGCTTTATCTTCTTTTCTAAAAGTGCTTTCAGATTGTAGTTCCTTCCATATATAACTTTGAGTTGCGACCCTAACTTATTAAACAATACTGAGTCTTCAGAGATGATTCTCCAATTTTTATTCATGATACCTCTAATGTATTTATAGTCACTAGAGAAAATGCACAAAAAACTACTTTTGTAAGTATCATTTGTAGGAGAATGAATTTCTACATGTTGTACCCCCAATAGACTAATGTTGGTAGTTCGCTCACTTAATAAGGGTGTAAAATGTCCTGAAAGTCTTTTAAACCTAACCTCATTCCTGATATTAGCTACAAGTTTGGTAGGATACCCTCTGTTTATAAACATATTCTCCAAGTTTTCACATTCATATTCGAAATCTGAAAGTGTTGTTATCATTCTTGCTGCTCTGACCATTTGACCTTTAACAACTGCTTTTTTCTGATGGAATGGATGGCAGCTACTAAAGTGCAAGAAAGCATTGGAGTATGTGGGTTTCCTGTAAATCTTGCTAATATACTTCAAATTTTGTCTGTCTTTAATAAGTAAAATATCAAGGAAGTTGATACTATCTTCTTCTATATTAAAAGTGAATTGCAAAAAATCAGTAAGCTCCGTAATACTTGCAATGAAAGAAGGGACTATAGCTTTTGGTCCTTTCCAAATTAAAAACATGTCATCCTGGTATCTAGTGTACCAGGTGACATGTTCTTTGAACATAGGGTGGGGGAAAAGTAGAGTGTTTTCCCAGTGTGCCATAATGGCATTCGCAAAGCTCCCACCACATGGGGAGCCCATGGCTACGCCAGATTTTTGCAAATAAAGATCTCCTTCAAACATCATAAAATTGTTGGATAATACTAATTCAAGCAATGTTTCAATTAGGTAAATAGTGTTATCCATTACCTTTTTGGAAATTAAGTCATCTCTAATCCATTCAATACCTAAGTGTTGGGGAATGACGGTATAGAGGTCCTTGACATCTATGGTTAGAAAGCATGCTTCAGCGTGGTATTCTACATTGTTAATATCTGCTTATGTTACCTTGCTTGGGCACTGCCACAAAGACCGGTGATTTGTTTAGCATGTGTAAGGGGGGGGTAGTGCTTTGGTACAATGAAGTCAAATGGCATCAGAAATACTTGATCTAGGGATCTAACCCTCTTCTGCAACATCAATGGCATGGTTTGAAGGGACAAGTACATTTCGGAAAGGATACCTCTGCTATGGAACAGACTCATCTACATAAAACAAAGTTAGTTCCTGTCCACATTCAAGCACCACTTAGATCTACAGATGGGAAACAAAAAATTACCCCATGACTGCCCCTGTACTACTAATAGATAGAAATATCTCCTAAATGTTTTATCCCATCCATGGGTCCCCCTCCAAATTATCTGAGGTATGATCCCAGTTATTCTCATTAGGGGTAATATGTAAATATTGACCATGGGATGGGAAAGGCCAGTCTATACCAAATGGGATAGGTTATTTTGAGCACAAAAAGGAAACTGTCTAGGTTTAAAATAGCCCACAAGGGCAGCTAGCCTAGCACTTACCTACAAACCTATGAACCTGTAAAGACAACTTCAGGGATATATCTTTGGAGTCCACAGCAAACTGAGGAATTCATTTGCTTTTTTGTCAGTTTTGCAACTTCTATGACTAAATTCCTTGAATTGCTCACTGTGGACAGATTTGTAAAATAATAAAAATTAAAGAGTTGTCTTCATTCCTGGCTTCACTGAGTCAGTCCAATCAACAGCCTGATTTTTTTCTTCAAAAATGGCGGTCCTGCTTGTTCAGAAGAACTGAAGAAAAAAATGTCAGCAGCTTTGGTTTGGAGTAGAGAGGGTAGAAAAAAAAACAAGTCTGAAGTAAGTAACTAGCCAGAGTTGTATACTGTTTAAGAATACTTTCATCTCCTGGTTATTGATTGTATAATTTAACTCAAACATTTTAGTGCTTTTCTTGCTCTTTTTTGATTTTACGGATTTTTCAGCTTTAGTACCTTCCTGCAGTAAAAGTTTTGTCATCACTGTATTTTGTATTTGTGAAGATTGGGTAGAGATGGGTGAAGGCTGCCAGTCTAGCCAAAAAGACTTTGATACGTAATTCTGTCATTTGTGAATATAAATGTAAAATACAGGCTTGTTTCTTAAATGAAAGAAAAATACTATAAAATGTTGAACTTCAAGATTGTAGCAACATTGCCATCTGCTGTAAGGAAAACTAAGTCAAGCATTTCAAATCTTTCTTTTCAAGTTAAAATTATTTCACATCTGTCCTTTGATCTAGATAGTGGTGCCGAAGAGGCTAGCTGAACTCATTCTTTCTATTGTTTTAACTTAAGTAATACTTACTAGAGTTTACATGTGGAATGTCCTTTATTGCTCTAGGTGTAAAAGAATGTAAATGCAGTTTCTGTGTGGCCTGGGAACCAGGAAGGTGTAAAAGATGATGTAATGTTTACCAGAAGTGCAGTTTTAATTCAAACAGTGAAAACTAGAGATTATTAAGTATTTTTGTCTGACTATTCAACTCAGCACTGCCTTGCTCTATGTAAGTAAGTTATCTTAAAGTGTATTTTCTTGTAGAAATAGCTAGGACTATAAAGATTAGACTAAGTTAAGTGTTTTTCTGTTATGTTAGAACTGTACTACTGAATTATTTTAAGTTTCTGTGTGATCTCTGAACTCTTTAATAGCACTGTGGTGTAGTAGTATTGTCTTGTGTTTTTAGTATTTATTATTAAATATTTTTAAAACCTTTTAAACTGTGGCTGGTTTGTGTAAAGATAAATTAAGCTCTAGAGTACATTGCATGCTTATAAGTGATCCTGTAATATGCCCTTCCAATAAGCCTCGATTGCTTAAGTTACACTACTATTGGATATTAATATTGCACAGCAATAATTGGACACCCTTTTAAGGGCAATTGGGTAGCTGATATTTATTAGCTGGTGGTGGCAGTAATTACTACCATATAGTCTGGGTATAGGGGCAAAGCTGGAGAATCTGTGTCAGCCTTTCCCAGGAGTGTCTGTGAAGCTGTATAAATACTTATCTCTAAGTGTGAGTGCGTCAGCTACTTGGGCAGGGACATGAAGCACTGGTTGGACAGAGAGGGTACTGGAGGTTTTAGCTTGCCAGCTAGGCTGAGATCTGGGCCCTATAGCTGTGCCAGTGGGGAGTCTTACTGGGGACCTGGGGAGCAAGAGAGCGACCAGCCCCAGACTGACTGTAATTCCTGTGTGCTCTTAAGGTAAATTGCACTTTACTGTGTGTATTTGTTATCCTTTCCTCATATATGAGACACCCTCTCTGGTGTTGGTGGTGAGGATTGGGACTCCATGATTGCTGGGCCAGGGCACAGGCGTCACAGTATTGTAAATAATATTAGTCTAGTAATACCTATAAATGGCAAGTGCCATTGTCTAACAGTGCTTCAATTGTGCTGGTAAAAACTGACCTCAGCTCCACAACACGGGGAAGACTCATCTCCAACTGAAGACTGCTACTTTCAGTTACCCCCTGAGATTTTATTGTATGTAAAGTGCTTTCCCCTAACAATTTTAGCATTTGTTAAGCATACCCTCCTTTTACCTGCTACTGCACATCACCGCCCCCACCCCTCTGCTTTTCTCTCCATG
The DNA here is from genome assembly GCF_019279795.1 of Protopterus annectens. Classification (NCBI taxonomy): domain Eukaryota; kingdom Metazoa; phylum Chordata; order Ceratodontiformes; family Protopteridae; genus Protopterus; species Protopterus annectens. The sequence continues at coordinate 722,696,256 of NC_056730.1, read as the reverse complement.
CAAACAACTTGTCCTTGCACACCTTCTTTCTATGCCCCTTCATTTTCCTCCTAATACTTTCTGTAGGTCTCCTTCTGAGAAAAAATCTACACTCTTATTCTCTACCTCCCTTAGCCTAACTTGTCCCATTCTTCTTCCTTAAACTCCTGCTCCACTTCACAAATACTTTTAGCTGCCCTATGTTTCTCCCTATTTCTACTAAAACCTCCCTCACCCAACTACTACTGTCCTTTGGTATTTCTTCCTCACACTGCTAACCCTCTGCTTCATAATCCCCCATTTTTTCTTTTCTTCTCTAATACTCTGTTTCTGCGCTAAGACCTACTTCACCTGGACACTTTTTTACTCATGATTGTTTCTCATCATTTCTCGCACACATAAATCCAAAACACTGGAGCAACAGAGGAAGACACCAACCAAAATTAGAGTAAAACACTTCTTTACTCGATGCTTTTGTCTCAAGGACTTCTTCTCGCACACATGATGAATCTGGCTCAGCCTACTCCATTCGCCCTTCATTTGCTCAGGCTCACTCTGCTCCACTAACCTACCCCTATTCCCATTCACCCCACATTCACTTAAACTTATAGCTAACCCTGTGCCACCACTCTACCTCAAAACCCTCCCTTCCAATTCTCCAATAGTCAATCAAATCTCCTCTCCTCCTCTACTAAACAATTACACATTTCACATCTTACATCTCACACCTCTACTACTATTCCTTTCCACACAATCTCAACCCTCTATCTACTTCCTCTTACATCATTTCAACCACCAGCTACACACTATCTCATATTCTGAAACTCATACCCCAAATCACTCTGCATTCTCTACACATCTCTCTTCCCCTTACCTCAAATCTGTTACTCAAACAGATCACTTCACCACTATCTCAGGGTTTAAAATTATTTGAATCACCACTCATCTCTTCCTATCCATCGATATAAACTCTTCCATCTCACCTATCCTTTAATTCACACAACCTTCTCCATCTTACATCTCCCATACTCACTACATGACAGCTACCACACCTAGCCTTATTTCAATCTACCCAGAATCAATAACTTTTTATTTCATCTCACATTTTCTCATCTCTACTATCCTCTACTTACTATTACCATCCCTAATCTTCTCCTCACTTAACATGTCTACTTACAAATTGCTACTAGGTCTTCTCTATATTTCTACACTTTCTCTCCTCCATCATCTGTCCTCCTACTAAACTAACCACATACCCCTACACCACTCACCTACATCTATCTATCCCATTCCTTCCCAGCAACCCATCTATTCATTCCATACAACCACTTCTATCAAACCCTCACAACATCCTCTTCCCAAAATTTGACTGCTTCCCCTCCCCACAACTTCCAACAAATCTAAAGTAAAATATTGCTTCTATCCATCATCTCTTTGCCACTCTACATCTATTCTGTCAACTCTCCTCCTATCAGATGGCATTCATCCCAACCCTGGACCTCACAACCATATCCGTGCTAATGCTAGGCACACATACTCAACTACCCCTCAGACCTCTTCCCTCAAAAAACAATTAACACTATTCGCTATGAACATCAGAAGTATACTAAACAAAATCAGTGAATTACATACCTGGATGGACATGCACTCTCTTGCTATCCTGCAACATGGCTAAAACCCCACATCCCTGACCAAGACTTCCTACCCCTTGGCCATACCACTCTACATCTGGATTGGACCCACAAAAAAGGTGATAGAGTTGCAATTATGTTCTCTAATCATCTAACTGTAACCCCTCTAGCCATCCCTACCCCCTCTTTCTCTCCTGCAGAACTATCACTTTTCTGCTACAGAATGAACACAATTCATTTTCCATTGCCATAATATACATACCCCCTGGGGATATCATCCCTTTACTAGAGAACATCCTTCCTGTCTTATTGTCTTATACAACATGCAACCAATGAGACTACTATCATGGAAGATGTAAACATCAATTGGCTATCCCTATCCAGCAATCCTAGTATACATATTAATCTTCATGGCTTTACCCAATTAATCTCCACTCCTGCTCACACAAGCATACCCACTAACACGTCAAGTTTCTCAGATTCTCTCCCCCACTTCACTCAATCCCATAAGTATACAGAGTGTAGCAAGCACATCCACTTTCACTCTGACTTCTTAAACAACCATCTCTCATCTGTAAACTGATCTTTCCTTAAATACTCACCTCTAGATGATGCAGTTCTGAAATTCAATTTGATATTAGGTTCATAGGTTCATAGGTTCATACTAGGCTATCTGCCCGATTTCTCTTGAACACTTCAATATTTTCAACTCGCTTGCCCCCCCCCCTGTGCACAGTCAGAGTTAAATCATTCTTATCACCCTGGCTTACCCAAACCACCTGCACCCTTATGCAACAAAAAGACAAAGCTTGGAAAGTCTGTTGTAAAACAAAACTCCCTTCCCATCTCCAATAATACAAAGAGCTACACAACCTCACAAAAAACACATCATTAGTGATAAGAAAAACTTCTACAACAATCCTCTCTCCTCACTCTCAAATAACCCAAAGAACATTTGGCACTCCATCAACCAAATCCTGCACCAAGGTAACCCTTCTACTTCAGTCCATGGCCCAACAACAGTATTCAATTAACGTCATCTAACTTTAACACCTATGTCATTGAGACCATCAGCAAACTGTCTCTGCAAACTAACTCCACTACCAATGTTAATATTACCCCTGACCCACCTTCATCCCCCTATTCCACTCAGGCCTTCTCTCTGAACAGTCTCAACCAACTACATCAAATCATTGCTCAGCAAACCAAAACCCTGCTCTCCCTCTGTGGATAATCTCCCACCTCTACAATCAGTCAAATGGCTTGCTACTGCATCTCCTTACCTTCCCATCAAGATGGGTGTACCTCAGGGATCTATTCTTGGACCTCTACTGTTTAACATATTTACCAACCAGTTACAGACATCCTGCCCTCTGTCATCTCTTGTGCAATATGCAGATGACTCCAGCTCATTACCATTGCTGACACCCTCTCTGACGTAAGTACTCTCACTCAGAAATTATTTTTGTCAGTTGAAAACTGGCTCTCCAATAATCACTTGATTCTAAATCCAAAAAAATCTAAACTTCTGCTTTTTACCCCTAAAACTATGAACCATCTTAAATCCTCCTTCTGTATCACCTCAAGCAACAATACACTTATCTCTGTTGAGACTCACACTAAGCTTCTGGGAGTCATCATAGATGGCCAACTTAAATTTGATCTCCATGTCTCTAATAACATTAAGAAAATCCACCAAACATTAAGACTTCTGTATCTCAACAAAGAATTCCTCACCTCCAAATCCAAAATCTCCCTATCCCATGCTTAGCTTACCTACTTCCTAGCCTACTGTATGGGTCTCAAATCAGACCTTCCTCCTAACAAAACTCGAATTTACATATAACAAAATTGCCAAATTTGCCACAGGTCACTCCTACCATTCCCACCACTCTCTTGCCTACAAAAGACTAAACTAACTAGAATTCCCTCATCAATTACTCCTAACGAAACTTCAGATCATACATACCTTACTGTACCAGCCTACCTTCTGCTCTGACATTGCCTCTCTCATCTCCCTCTATACTCCTCCAAGTTCTCTATGCAGCTCTGAACAAAAGTTCCTCCAAATCTACAAACCCAAAAGCAAAATGGGGCAACAACTGCATAGCTACGTCCCAGCCCTTGCTTGGAATAAACTTCCTTTAGATCTCAGGAATATTATCTACCTACAAAAATTCAAGGCTGCTGTCAAAAAGTATCTGAACAGTTCTTGGAGGTGCAATTGTAATTGCAATTACCCTCTTTGATAGCCTCCTTAGACCCATACCCTCCTTTGGAACTACCACTGCAACCACCCTCCTCATGGGTTCCTTACTTCTCATAATCTTCTCACACCCTAACCCTCTATTTTTCCTCTCATGTCTACTCCCAAGCTAAATGTCAATGCCTCACTACATCACTACAGTACTAACACTAATCCTCACCTCTCTCCTCCTTTAGTACCTATGTAATTAACCCATTATCCACAAGTCCTGTCTCTGTTATAACTCCTCTCACTCTTACCCTATCCTATACCTACAGGGGTTGTACTGCACAATTCCAGTTGTACATGATTGCATATCATTTCTTATGTAAATATTTTGTAAAACTACATTTGTGTTCTTAATGTATCTCTGTAATTTACTAAATAACTTAGTGTACACCTTCTTTACATAATTCTTTTTGTACCATTGTGCTTTTCTGATATTCTGTATCTTTGTAATCACTTGTGGAGCTTTTCTCCCTGGGCATCCACTGAAAAATGTCTTCCACCCAGTTGGACTAACCTAGTCAACAAGTGTCAAATAATAAATAATAAATAGTTTAGTTTCATTCTCCGGACGTGGAATACAAAGTTAGGTTATTTTACACAAACAGAGACATTTGTGGTATGTTATACTGATAACACCTCACAGAGATTAATTCATAAGCAAACCTGAGAAAGCAACGACTAGTAATAAACCAGATGTCTGAGGAAATATTTAAATAAAGAGATGAAAGTGCTAAAAGTCACTCCTTTCTCACGGTCCATTATTTATTGAATGTTTTGTTTTATTATGCTAAACTGGTGCTTGTAGAAAATTATTGTAGGATGTTTTCAATAAAAGGAAACAGAGTGTATTTTGCAGAGGTGATAAAATACTAAATCTTGAATATCAAAATAGTAAAGAGTTAATATACTTTATGTTAATCTATTGAGGATAATCTGGTTTGCTGGAAAGATTCTCCAAAAGATGGTCTTGCCCTGGGCTCCAAATGGCCTAGCCACTCCTCTGCCTTGAAATAATTCTCTTCTGCAACTATACAAGCAGAGAATATTACAGCTGTCACTTTTGTAGTGAGGGGATCTTCTTTTGATAAAATAATACCTGGCAAACTCTTGTGTCAAGAGAACAGTTTATGCAAATGAGAACTTGGAAAGAAAAATATAGAAGTTTGTAAAGTTCACTGTCACCGTTAAGGGATGAGAACAATTAGCGCACAGAGTCTTTCCAGCAAACCAGATTATCCTGTGATATTACAGCTCAGAACTAGTAATCCAGGTAAAAAAATGTCAGATCTCTGCAGCTGGAGATGGTCTGATGAGTGAGATGCACTAAGTAATTAACTTGGAGACTGAGTAGAGAGTAGAGGCCAAATAGATCAGACCAGGAGTGATAGTGACTGTATCCAACCAAAAATACCAAAATGTTAAATACCTCTTTGCCCCATTAACTACCTATAAATAGAAAACATTGGAGGATTAAAAAAACACATCAAGTTGGCTTTGGACACATAGAGAAGGATGATCTGCAATATGACAATTTGAAAGATGTTTTTAGCATTTGGCAATGAATGCATTTAGGCTGCAGAAGTATTTTTTGCACCAAAAGACTCTTGGATAGTATCATAATCATTTTTAATCTGGCAGGACCTCTTGGCTGGATCTTTGGATCTTGTTTTGGAGACTTTTTGTACTTCCTTCCCTGCCAGTCCTTTTTGATGTGTTGGATAGACTAGCAAGGTTAACAGCATGACTTGCTGGGAAGCAGAGAAAGTAAACTGAGAACTCTCTAGAGATGATTTCTCTTAACAATTTGCACTTGGAGATTTTTATTTTTGCTTTAACATAGAGGGAGAATGTCCCCTTGACTGCCAGAACAGGGATACAGTTGGGATGGAGACAAGATTGCTGAGATCCTAAATGAGCCTAAGCATAGCTTCCTGGTTACTGTTAATTACCCCATCTTCATGGCCAATGAGCATCCTTGTGTTTCAAATGCCATCTTACATTTGTTGCTGTTGCTGTGGGCTACATGAAAACCATATGTGTCGCTGGCCACTCTACATCTTACAAAAAGTAGACTGTGGAAAATGAAACTTGCTGCTAAGTATCTGCCTCTGCTCTGTTATATTTTAATCACTATCATCAACCCCCTTTTTCCCATTTTCTACTTGGGGTTTGGGTGTCATGTCAACTACTGCCATCTGTCTCGATTCAATGTGAATCTCCTACCTTCTTCAACAGTCATGTCTGACTGTCAAGGGTCTTTGATCACACAATCCTTCCACCTCTTTGCTGAATGCCCTTATTTCCTCTTGCTTTCTTTCGGCCTGTCCCAAATTGTCTTCACCAGATTGTCTTCTGCTTTTCAGTACACATGCCCAAACTCCATAATCTGTTTAAGATGCTTATATACATTTCAGCCAAACATTAAACTTTCTTTTAAAGATACTATCCATCAACATCGCCTTGATATTTTGGAAACTGAGTTAAGCAAACCCAGTAATTTCCAGTGTTTAGTAGTGCTGGATCCTGCTACTTTAACAGCTCCTTCTATTGCACCGCATAACACATAGACCATGTGACTGCTCAAACAAGAAGAAACAGCTGCCACAGTCCATATTTTTCCCTCAAATATACGACTAGACAACCCTTCCACTGCATATTACATTTCATCAGTTATTTCCCCTGAATGTTAATTTGACCATATATCTCATTTCCTCTTGGCTTTCACTGGCTTGTGTGAGTAAGCACAAAATTATCATTTTGTGAAATCACTCCCCTTCAACTATTTAAATTTATATGCCATTCTACTGTATTCCATAGTACCAGAATACAAAAGTGATCACTCCCTTACAATCTATCTTGCTGTTTTAAAAATAGTGACTCTCCACTAAAACGTAACTTTTTAGATAGGTAAAACTTAAGTTACCTACTTTCACATCTAACTTCTCTAGTGCACACTGCAGTGTTTAGGATAAACCATTTTTTTTCATCTTACCTTTAAGCATCTCTGTGACTAATACCTGCTGAAAAGCACTAGGAAGCCTTAAACTGATACAAGCATTCAACTCTCTTTATTAATAAGGAGAAATTAATCATAGGCACTAAACAGCCTATAATTGCAAAGTAACTTGCTAAGGAATGGGAAAACAGCTCCGGTACTTAAAAAAAAAGCACAAAACCAGGCATGTCCAAGGGTCAGCTTCCATTGATTTCTCCTGTCCACCGGGTGAATCGGGGCATACTGGGGCAATGCAGCAATTGCCCCATGTACACAGACAACCCTCTCCTCCTACCACCCAACACTACAACCTGTATGAGATGCACTTACATAGCCAAACTGCAAACAATGCTCTCTCCACCCAAGATTGTGCTAGACAGTCAAGAGGAGAAAGTTAGCACCCGCACTTCACCTCAAGCAACACATAGCCCTTCTAAACTCACACCACCAACACCCACACATACCAACACTAAATCCACATATGCGGAGGCCCTTAACTGCAACCTTCCCAAGCAAAAAAGACCTCTGAAGCTGAAACGCAAACAAACACCAATCACAACCAAAGTGTCACATAGCTCACAACACCAGAGTGCCACCCAGCAACAGCCCCTAAGGCAAGACAACGTACCTAAAACTTTAGTCATAGGTGACTCTATAGTCAGGCACAATGATGTCCCACTCACCAGGCTGAACAAGGAGAAAATTACAGTGAGCTGCCTGTCGGGTGCCAGGATCAACCACATAACTCATGCACTCAAGTCACTCCGCAATAAGTACAAATATGACTCTCTCATTGTCCATGTTGGAGTGAATGACTTGAGACGTACCTCCCTGGACTACATGAAAAGAGACATGGAAGAGCTCTCGGATCATGTGGTCCAGGCAGGTATGACACTAGCCCTGAGTAGCATCCTGCCTTCGCCCAGAATGATACCACAATATAAGGACAAAATGATTGACTTCAACAATTGGCTAAGCTTCTGGTGTCATTCAAAGGGGATCCAGTCACTGTCTGCCTGGGATGACATGATCGACAGACCATGATGCTTTTCCAGAGATGGGATTCAGGTTACTGGCTAAGGCTACTCAATATTAGAAGTCTAAACCCCAAAATGCACCCTCTCGAGGCACTCCTAAAAATGGAGAACATCAATATCTGTGCAGTAACTGAGACCTGGTTCAAGACTCCAGAGAGCACCCCTGCAATACCAGGCTACAACTCTTACCACACCTTTCGGCTACCAAACCAGGATCGAAACACTAAAGTTGGAGGAGTGTCCATATTCACCAAGGATATTCACACCACCAGGTTAGTTGCCCAACACAATGTGTCTGAAATTCTCCAGGTGCAACTAACACTAGGTAAGACTGCAATCCAAATTGTAGCTTGTTACAGATCCCCCACCATGCCCCAAGATTCTCACTACACCTTTCTAAACATACAGGAAAATATTAATATGCAAAAAAACACCCTAATACTGGGTGATTTCAACTACCTTGCCATTAACTGGGAAAATTACTCGTGCACCAACACCTTTGCCCAACGGTTCTTGGAATTCATAAATTCCAATGCCCTGGAAAAACTAATCCATAGTCCCACCAGGTGCTCCAATATCCTAGAACTCGTCATTACCAACATGAGAAATCGATGCTCCACACCTATGGTCACCCCCTCGTTGGTCAAGTCAGACCATAAGCTAATCATCCTTAACATCCACATCTCACCCCCAACCCCCAGTAAGGAAACCTCCAAAAAAACATCTCCAAGGCCAACTTCCTGCTACTCAAGTCAGAAGTTACAAACCTCATGACACCTATGCAGACGGGAACTGAAAGTTTGACTGCTGAGTTCTACACTAAGGCACTGTACGAGCACATCCACTCATGCATGAATCGTGCCATCCTAAATAGAACCAAGATGCTCTCCTCCAAAAAAGAAAGCCAATCTGGTGGACCTCTGCCATAAACAAACTTTACAACAAAAGGAAAAAACTTTTGCAGAAAAGAGGAAAATCCCAGGATGCAAAAACTCCCTTACCAGCCTCAGTAAGAAGCTGAGATCCCTCATAAAATCCTCCAAAGCTAGCTACGAAAATAAAATTGCCAAAGATTCCAAAGACAACCACAAGGCATTCTATAACTATGTCAAGAATCTAAATGGCAATGCTCAGATCTGCTCTGAGCTACAACAGAATGGCATTAAATATACTGATCCCAAGGGTATTGCCAAAATCCTGGCAGATCGATTCAGTGCCAACTTCACCCCCCCTCACCCCCTAAATGGCCCATCTCAATACTGGAAGATTGCCAAATTCTGGTAATAATGGCCACACAGGTAAAAAACGCACTCTCCAAAGCTAAGAATACAGCATCCACGGGACCAGATGACATCCCGGGCTGTGTACTAAATGAACTACAAAATGAACTGGCACCTCACCCAAGTGTCATGTTTAATCATGTCATGTTTAATCATACCCTCACCTCAGACTTCGTGCCCACTGAGTAGCGCACAGCTACAGTTATCCCATTCCACAAGGGGGGATCTGACTTGGATTCCAGGAACTACTGCCCAATCAGTCTGATGAGCCTGATCTGCAAGGCTATGGAATGTATTATCATGGAACTTATAAACAAAGACATTGGCAACCTTAAAACACTGGACCCACATAGTTTGGGTTTATGAAGGGCCAATCCTGTCTCCTGAACCTTATTGACTTCTTTGAATCAGTCTCCAGAGCCATGGACGAGGGTAAAGCAGTCCACACAGCCTATCTGGACCTCGCCAAGGCCTTTGACACCATCCCCCAGTCTGGAATCATAGATAAACTTACTAAGCTGGGCATTAATCCCTACATCACTCGATGGGTTGCCAACTGGCTTACTGACAGAACACACACTGTAAAAGTAGCTAACTCCAAATCCAGCTCCAGACAAGTGACAAGTGGAGTACCTCAGGGTTCAGTCCTGGGACCTCTCTTGTTTGGCATCTACTTCTCTGAAGTACAGGCCAGCACTAAGGGACTCTGGCTAACAAAGTTTGCAGATGACTGCAAACTGGGAGCCATTATTAAATCCCCAAATTATGTGGATACTCTACAAAAGGGCCTTACAGAAACAGATGCTTGGTGCCAGAGCCATGGACTCAAGCTCAATGACAAGAAACTTATAGTTATCCCCTTTGGGAAAAAAACATGTACCCGTGAATTATCACATAGGTGGCAGTACACTAAACACCGAAAGTGTGATAAGAGACTTAGGGACACAGGCGGACAGTTGTCTCACCTTCAATAACCACATCACCACAACAGTCAGGAAATCCTTCTATGCGGCACACCTCATCACTAAGGGCTTTTCATCCAGAAAAAAGGAGGTCATTGTCCCACTGTACTCATCCCTCATTAGACCCATTATAGAATACAATGCCCCATTTGGTATGTACCTCTCAAGACATCTGCAACAACTGGAAAGACCGCAGAAATACCTCACTTAAAGAATCACAGGCCTAAAGCAGATGCCCTATGCTGAACACCTTAAAAAACTCCAGCTATACTCTGTCGCATATCGTCCACTCTGAGGCGATCTCTGCATAACATACAAGGCCATGTCAAACCCAGAGTTGTTGGACATGCTACACTTAAAGAAATCCCAATCCCTCAGAGCCACATGCTCCAGGGATCTAAATCTTGTCATCACAATAAACAAAACATGCTGGAGGGATAGGTTTCTGACCAAGAGACTCCCCAGACTCTGGAATAGACTGCCCATACATGTCAAGCAGAGCGCCTCTTTGGCCATCTTCAAAAGGAACCTTGATGATTGGATGGGAGAAAGAAAATTCACCCCGGGGATCACGTCAGTCACCTTGCTAGACAGGGGTCCAGGGAAGTAAATAGTGTGGGAAGAAATAGCCAGGGAATTGTTATGGCTAGGCTTGTATAGGCCCTAGGGCCGATAGCCTAGTACCAACCTATGAAACTATGCATATGCAGCATGTGTGTGAAATTGTTAAGCATCTGCAGGGAGAAGGTGGCAAATGCTTGCAAAACATTTCCATAACTCTAGATGCCTTGCCATGCAGATGAAAAGCAAGAGTGTATGTGGAATGAGTCATGCAGAGGGTAGCAGCAGATGCAATGACATCTGGTTAAGGGATCTCTGTGCTAACTGCAAAATTCTTCTGATGGCACAAAACCTGCCACCTTTTTGTGAACATTGGCCATTGAGGGTTTTCTCAAGCAATTGTTGTGGTATTCTTAATGATGCGCACAAAGAGGAGGTTCCACCCAAGAGGATTACAGAGTAAAGATGCAAGCAATCTTTATTCTGCATTACAGGTATTAGTTAGTTTTAGAATATCAAACTCCCGTTATATTATTTGGAGAAGACTCTGAATTTAAATTTATCCAGAGGTATGGTAAGGAGCCGGTACCTTTTTTATGCCCAAGTCTTCTTGGGGGGGGGGGTGATCCAAGTCTAACTATAAGTCCTTTGTCTTGAACAGGCATTATAGTGACTTCTTTTCTGAAGGCCTAGATTTTGAAGATTCTCACGTCCTTCTTGCTGAGGGAAGAAAAGACGCCAGGGGTAGCAATGCAGTAGGTTTGCTGAGCATGCCTAGAGGAAGGGATATTTTTTTTACTCAGAATGAAGGATGCTTCCTGGACCTAAAGACCATTATTAAATGGTGCCTGTTATGAAGGATGAGAATGGAAGCCAAGGCACACTGTAGCAGATACTGATATGAGCAAAACTAGATCTAAGACTACAGATGCTTGTTAACATGGTTATTGGACTGCCAAGGTGCTAAACTTAGGAACCATGAGATCAGTACATTTAATACTTGGCAAGTCAATGCTAGGACTGCAAATACAGGAATGTCAAGAAAGAGACATTACTAGTGAAGCTATGTAAGCACCCATTGTGATAACAGCCTCAAGAGTTTTTTTCTGAGGCCATGCTCTACTGACTAGTGTAGCATTAAGCCTAGACTCTGAGGTACTAACACACCTCACCCACTAGTTATTCTCACATGTGACTCCCTTTTCCTGCCATATTTCTGTTTCTGACTATATAAATTTACTTAGCACTATGGATGGACAACTTCTCACAATTTCTCCAGCCAGACTGGTCAACATAGGCATACTGAGACAGTGTAGCAATTGCCTCATGCACACAGACACCCCCCAACTTCTAGTCCACATAAACTCAACATGTGAGAGATGCAACTATATTAAAAACCTTGAATCCATACTCTCTCACATGCCAGTCAGTACATCTGACACTGAGGGGATTGTCAGCATGCACACCTCACCACCTACTCCACCCAAATCTACATCACACATACCCACATATGCAGAGGTCCAGGCCAGAAACTTACTTAAACACTAGAGACCTCCCAAATACAAACACAAGCACACTACACATAATACTTCCTCTGCAGAACACAATACACACAATAGGTCATGCATCAGTGTCTCACCTATCAAGCCCATAAGGCTAAACACTAAACCTAACATATTAGTTATAGGTGACTTCATCATAAGACACACAGATGTCCTGCTCGCTAGGCTGGATAAGAAAAAGGTCACTCTCAGCTATCTGTCAGGTGCCAGGATTCACCATATCATATATGCACTCAGGACTCTCAACAACAGGTTCTGTTATGACTCTGTCATAGTCCATGTTAGTGTAAACGACTTGAGATGAGCCTCTCTGGACTATATGCAGAGAGACATGACTGAGCTGTTGGAGTATGTGTCTCGGGCAGGTATGTCCCTAGTCTTAAGCAGCATTTTACATTCACCTATAATGATCCCTCAATACAAACAGAAAATGAGTGACTTCAATAATTGGCTTAGTTTTTGCTGTCATTCTAAGGGGATCCAGTATCTGTTAGCCTGGGATGACATGATCAACAGTCCTCGATGCTTTGTAGGAGATGGTCTTCATCTTTCACCCATAGGACTTTGGCTACTGGCTAATGCTCTTCCCACCCCCATAGTGCCTTTTTTAGGCAGTGTCACAAGAGCAAAACTCCTGACATAAAAATACCAACCAAAAACAACCTCCAGGTCATGGTGCTAAACACTAGGAGTCTTAACATGAATCTCCACTCACTGGAAGCATTCTTCTCCCTAGAGGACGCAGACATTTGTGCAGTCACAGAGACCTGGTTCAAGGCTGTAGAGAGCACCCAGCCATACCAGGTTATACCTCCTTTCACACATTCAGACCACAAACAAAAGACAAGAAAACTAAAGAAGGCGGTGTATCAATATTCATCAAAGATAAATACACCTCCAGATTCGTTAAACAGTATGATGCCCTAGAGATACTTCAGGTGCAATTAACTGTTGGTAGGACATCTATTCAAGTCATTCCCAGCTAAAGAACCCTCTCCATGAATCAGGACACCCACTCTGCCTATTTGGATCAAGTTGAGTCTACCAAGATACATCTGAACACCATGGTTTTGGGTGACTTTAACTTCTCTAACATTGACTGGATGAATTACTCATGCTCAAACTCACCTGCCCAAAGGTTCCCAACTTCAGTAATGCTCTGGGCCAACTGGTTGAGACCCCTGTTGGTGTGCCAACATTCTGGATCTGATGCTTAAAATATAAGAGACCAATGTAGCACCCCCATTGTGAGTTCATTCCCGTTTAAATCTGATAACAAATCAGTCTCATTTGACATAACTATCACACCTGACTCCCCAACCACCCCAGCAGCAACTAGACTATAAAACTTCTCCAGAGCAGATTATAACCTCTTACTGGATGGTATAAATAGCTTCATTGCATCTCCCACCTCAGACAGAACTGGTAACTATGCCGAGCTCTACATCAGTTTCCTATATAAGCACCTGTATAACTGCATTGACTCATCAGTACCTGTTAGGACCAAAACAAGCTCTTCAAGGAAGAGCAAATCTGTCTGGTGGACAACCATCATTAATAGGCTTTAGAATAAAAGGAAGAAACTGATGTCTAATAGTAAAAAGGAGTTGGCTTTAAACTGGAGACACTCCCTCCTCAGCTTAAATAAGCAAATAAAATTTCTTTTGAAGTCCACCAAGGCAAACTTCAAATCCAAGTTAGCTGTAACCTAAAAGGTAAGGCCCAGATTTGTGTCAAACTGGTAATTAATGGTAACACATATACTGAGCCGGTGGATGCAGCTAAACTATCAGCTGACAGGTTTGGTGAAAACTTCATTCCCCTGTCCCCACCACACTTACCTCATGACATCCCTACTGTCAGTTCCTTACCTTGTATCTCTAAAGATCAGGTCATACACACCCTCTCTAAAGCCAAAAACACAGCATCAGTGGGACCTGATAACATCCCAGGCTGCAATCCTACATAGGCTTAAACAAGAATTAGCATTACCACTGGGTACTCTTTTCAATTACAGTCTAAGCACCAACTTCATCCCAGCTGAATGGAGCACATCCACTCATGCATAAATCGTGCCATCCCAAACAGAACCAAGATGCTCTCCTCCAAAAAAGGAAGCCAATCTGGTGGACCCCTGCCATAAACAAACTTTACAACAAAAGGAAAAAACTGTTGCAGAAAAGAGGAAAATCCCAGGATGCAAAAAACTCCCTTACCAGCCTCAGTAAGAAGCTGAGATCCCTCATAAAATTCTCCAAAGCTAGCTACGAAAATAAAATTGCCAAAGATTCCAAAGACAACCACAAGGCATTCTATAACTATGTCAAGAATGTAAATGACAATGCTCAGATCTGCTCTGAGCTACAACAGAATAGCATTAAATACACTGATCCCAAGGATATTGCCAAAATCCTGGCAGATCGATTCAGTGCCAACTTCACCCCCCTCTCACCCCCTAAATGGCCCATCTCAATACTGGAAGATTGCCAAATTCTGGTAATAATGGCCACACAGGTAAAAAAACGCACTCTCCAAAGCTAAGAATACAGCATCCACGGGACCAGATGACATCTGGGCTGTGTACTACATGAACTACAAAATGAACTGGCACCTCAAATAAGTGTCATGTTTAATCATACGCTCACCTCAGACTTCATACCCACTGAGTGGCCCACAGCTACAGTTATCCCACTCTACAAGGGGGGATCCGCATTGGATCCCAGGAACTACTGCCCCATCAGTCTGATGAGCCTGATCTGCAAGGCTATGGAACGTATTATCATGGAACTTATAAACAAAGACATTTTGCAACCTTAAAACACTGGATCCACCCAGTTTGGGTTGATGAAGGGCCAATCTTGTCTCCTGAACCTTACTGACTTCTTCGAATCAGTCTCCAGAGCCGTGGACAAGGGTAAAGCAGTCCACACAGCCTATCAGGACCTCGCCGAAGGCCTTTGACACCTTCCTCCACTCTGAAATCATACATAAACTTACTAAGCTGGGCATTAATCCCTACATCACTCGATGGGTTGCCAACTGGCTTACTGACAGAACACACACTGTAAAAGTAGCTGACTCCAAATCCAGCTCCAGACAAGTGACAAGTGGAGTACCTCAGGGTTCAGTCCTGGGACCTCTCTAGTTTGGCATTTACTTCTCTGAAGTACAGGCCAGCACTAAGGGACTCTGGCTAACAAAGTTTGCAGATGACTGCAAACTGGGAGCCATTATTGAATCCCCAAATTATGTGGATACTCTACAAAAGGGCCTTACAGAAACAGATGCTTGGTGCCAGAGCCATGGGCTCAAGCTCAATGACAAGAAACTTATAGTTAGCCCCTTTGGGAAAAAACATGTACCCATGAATTATCACATAGGTGGCAGTACACTAAACACCAAAAGTGTGATAGGAGACTTAGGGACACACCTTCAATAACCACATCGCCGCAACAGTCAGGAAATCTTTCTATGTGGCACACTTCATCACTAAGGGCTTTTCATCCAGAAAAAAGGAGGTCATTGTCCCACTATACTCATCCCTCATTAGACCCATTATAGAATACAACGCCCCATTTGGTATGTACCTCTCAAGACATCTGCAACAACTGGAAAGGCCACAGAAATACCTCACTAAAAGAATCACAGGCCTAAAGCAGATGCCCTATGCTGACCACCTCAAAAAAACGCAGTTATACTGTGTCGCATATCGTCTACTCCGAGGCGATCTCTTCTTAACATACAAGGAAATGTCAAACCCAGAGCTGTTGGACATGCTACACTTAAAGAAATCCCAATCCCTCAGAGCCACATGCTCCAGGGATCTAAATCTTGTCATCACAATAAACAAAACATGCTGGAGGGATAGGTTTCTGACACAGAGACTCCCCAGACTATGGAATAAACTGCCCATACATGTCAAGCAGAGCACCTCTTTGGCCCTCTTCAAAAGGAACCTTGATGATTGGATGGGAGAAAGAAAATTCACCCCGGGGATTACGTCAGTCACCTTGCTAGACAGGGGTCCATGGAAGTAAATAGTGTGGGAAGAAATAACCAGGGAATTGCTATGGCTAGGATAGTATAGGCCCTAGGGCCGATAGCCTAGTACCAACCTATGAACCTATGAACCTATGGATATACAGCATGAGTGAGAGATTGTTAAGCATCTGCAGGGAAAAGGTGGCAAATGCTTGCAAAACATTTCCATAACTCGAGATGCCTTGCCATGCATATGAAAACAAGAGTGTATGTGGAATGAGTCATGCAGAGTGTAGCAGCAGATGCAAAGACATCTGGTTTAGGGGTCTCTGCGCTAACTGCAAAATTCTTCTGATGGCACAAAACCTGCCACCTTTTTGTGAACATTGGCCATTGAAGATTTTCTCAATCAATTGTTGTGGCATTCTTAACGATGCGCACAAAGAGGAGGTTCCACCCAGGAGGACTGCAGAGTAAAGATGAAAGCAATCTTTATTCTGCATTACAGGGATTAGTTAGTTTTAGAATATCAAACTCCCCTGTTACATTATTTGGAGAAGACTCTGAATTTAAATTTATCCAGAGGTATGGTAGGGAGCTGGTACCTTTATTATGCCCAAGTCTTCTTGGGGGGTGGGGGGGTGGAGATCCAAGTCTAACTATAAGTCCTTTCTCTTGAACAGGCATTGTAGTGACTTCTTTTCTGAAGGCCTAGATTTTGAAGATTCTCAGGTCCTTTTTGCTGAGGGAAGAAAAGACGTCAGGCGTAGCAATGCAGTAGGTTTGCTGAGCATGCCTAGAGGAAGGGATATTTTTTTACTCAGAATGAAGGATGTTTCCTGGACCTAAAGGCCATTATTAAATGGTGCCTGTTATGAAGGATGAGAATGGAAGCCAAGGCACACTGTAGCAGATACTGATATGAGCAAAACTAGATCTAAGACTACAGATGCTTGGAAACATGGTTATTGGACTGCCAAGGTGCTAAACTTAGGAACCATGAGATCAGTATGTTTGATGCTTGGCAAGTCAATGCTAGGACTGCAAATACAGGAATGTCAAGAAAGAGACATTACTAGTGAAGCTGTGTACGTACCCATTGTGATAACAGCCTCAATAGTTTTTTTTCTGAGGCCATGGTCTACTGACTAGTGTAGCATTAAGCCTAGACTCTGAGGTACTAACACACCTCACCCACTAGTTATTCTGACATGTGACTCCCTTTTCCTGCCATATTTCTGTTTCTGACCATATGAATTTACTTAGCACTAAGGATGGACAACTTCTCACAATTTCTCCAGCCAGACTGGTCAACATAGGCATACTGAGACAGTGTAGCAATTGCCTCATGCACACAGACACCCCCCAACTTCTAGTCCACATAAACTCAACATGTGAAAGATGCAACTATATTAAAAACCTTAAATCCATACTCTCTCACATGCCAGTCAGTACATCTGACACTGAGGGGATTGTCAGCATGCACACCTCCCCACCTACTCCACCCAAATCCACATCACACATACCCACATATACGGAGGTCCTCGCCAGAAACTTACTTAAACACTAGAGACCTCTGAAATACAAGCACACCACATATAATACTTCCTCTGCAGAACACAATACACACAATAACTCATGCATCAGTGTCTCATCTATCAAGCCCATAAGGCTAAACACTAAACCTAACATATTAATTATAGGTGACTTCATCGTAAGACACACAGATGTCCTGCTCGCCAGGCTGGATAAGGAAAAGGTCACTCTCAGCTATCTGTCAGGTGCCAGGATACACCATATCATATATGCACTCAAATCTCTCAACAACAGGTCCTGTTATGACTCTGTCATAGTCCATGTTAGTGTGAACGACTTGAGATGTGCCTCTCTGGACTATATGAAGAGAGACATGACTGAGCTGTTGGAGTATGTGTCTCGGGCAGGTATGTCCCTAGTCTTAAGCAGCATTTTACATTCACCTATAATGATCCCTCAATACAAACAGAAAATGAGTGACTTCAATAATTTGCTTAGTTTTTGCTGTCATTCTAAGAGGATCCAGTATCTGTTAGCCTGGGATGACATGATCAACAGTCCTCGATGCTTTGTAGGAGATGGTCTACATCTTTCACCCCTGGGACTTTGGCTACTGGCTAAGGCTCTTCCCACCTCCATAGTGCCTTTTTTAGGCAGTGTCACAAGAGCAAAACTCCTGACGTAAAAATACCAAGCAAAAAAAACCTCCAGGTCATGGTGCTAAACACTAGGAGTCTTAACATGAATCTCCACTCACTGGAAGCAGTCTTCTCCCTAGAGGACGCAGACATTTGTGCAGTCACAGAGACCTGGTTCAAGGCTGTAGAGAGCACCCAGCCATACCAGGTTAAACCTCCTTTCACACATTCATACCAAAAACAAAAGGCAAGAAAACTAAAAAGGCAATGTATCAATATTCATGAAAGATAAATACACCTCCAGATTGGTTAAACAGTATGATGCCCTAGTGATACTTCAGGTGCAATTAACTGTTGGTAGGACACCTATTCAAGTCACTCCCAGCTAAAGAACCCTCTCCATGCATCAGGACACCCACTCTGCCTATTTGGATAAAGTTGAGTCTACCAAGATACATCTGAACACCATGGTTTTGAGTGACTTTAACTAACCTAGCATAGACTGGGTGAATTACTCATGCTCAAACTCACCTGTCCAAAGGTTCCTTGACTTTGTCAACTTCAGTTATGCTCTGGACCAACTGGTTGCGACCTCCATTAGGTGTGCCAACATTCTGGAACTGGTGCTTAAAATATAGGAGACCAATGTAGCACCCCCATTGTGAGTTCATCTCCGTTGAGATCTGATCACAAATCAGTCTCATTTGACATAACTATCACACCTGACCCCCCCCAGCAGCAACTAGACTATAAAACTTCTCCATAGCAGATTATAACCTCTTACTGGGTGGTATAAATAGCTTCACTGCACCTCCCCCCTCAGACAGAACTGGTAACTATGCCGAGCACTACACCAATTTTCTATATAAGCACCTGTATAACTGCATTGACTCATCAGTACCTGTTAGGACCAAAACAAGCTCTTCAAGGTTGAGCAAACCTGTCTGGTGGACAACACTCATTAATAGGCTTTACAATAAAAGGAATCAACTGATGTCTAATAGTAAAAAGGAGTTGGCTTTAAACTGGAGACACTCCCTCCTCAGCTTAAATAAGGAAATAAAATGTATTGTGAAGTCCACCAAGGCAAACTTCAAATCCAAGTTAGCTGTAACCTAAAAGGTAAGGCCCAGATTTGTGACAAACTGGTAGTTAATGGTAACACATATACTGAGCTGGTGGATGCAGCTAACCTGTTAGCTGACAGGTTTGGTAAAAACTTCATTCCCCTGTCCCCACCACACTTACCTCATGACATCCCTACTGTCAGTCCCCTACCTTTTATCTCTAAAGATCAGGTCATAAACACCCTCTCTAAAGTCAAAAACACAGCATCAGTGGGACCTGATAACATCACAGGCTGCAATCCTACATAGGCTTAAATAAGAATTAGCATAACCACTGGGTACCCTTTTCAATTACAGTCTAAGCACCAACTTCATCCCAGCTGAATGGAGCACATCCACTCATGCATGAATTGTGCCACCCAAACAGAACCAAGATGCTCTCCTCCAAAAAAGGAAGCCAATCTGGTGGACCCCTGCTATAAACAAACTTTACAACAAAAGAAAAAAACTGTTGCAGAAAAGAGGAAAATCCCAGGATGCAAAAAACTCCCTTACCAGCCTCAGTAAGAAGCTGAGATCCCTCATAAAATCCTCCAAAGCTAGCTACGAAAATAAAATTGCCAAAGATTCCAAAGACAACCACAAGGCATTCTATAACTATGTCAAGAATCTAAATGACAATGCTCAGATCTGCTCTGAGCTACAACAGAATGACATTAAATATACTGATCCCAAGGATATTGCCAAAATCCTGGCAGATCGATTCAGTGCCAACTTCACCCCCCCTCTCACCCCCTAAATGGCCCATCTCCATACTGGAAGATTGCCAAATTCTGGTAATAACGCCCACACAGGTAAAAAACGCACTCTCCAAAGCTAAGAATACAGCATCCACGGGACCAGATGACATCCCGGGCTGTGTACTACATGAACTACAAAATGAACTGGCACCTCAACTAAGTGTCATGTTTAATCATACCCTCACCTCAGACTTCATGCCCACTGAGTGGCCCACAGCTACAATTATCCCACTCCACAAGGGGGGATCCACCTTGGATCCCAGGAACTACTGCCCCATCAGTCTGATGAGCCTGATCTGCAAGGCTATGGAACGTATTATCATGGAACGTATAAACAAAGACATTGGCAACCTTAAAACACTGGACCCACCCAGTTTGGGTTTATGAAGGGCCAATCTTGTCTCCTGAACCTTACTGACTTCTTCGAATCAGTCTCCAGAGCTGTAGACAAAGGTAAAGCAGTCCACACAGCCTATCTGGACCTCGCCAAATGCCTTTGACACCTTTCCCCACTCTGAAATCATAGATAAACTTACTAAGCTGGGCATTAATCCCTACATCACTCGATGGGTTGCCAACTGGCTTACTGACAGAACACACACAGTAAAAGTAGCTGACTCCAAATCCAGCTCCAGACAAGTGACAAGTGGAGTACCTCAGGGTTCAGTCCTGGGACCTCTCTTGTTTGGCATCTACTTCTATGAAGTACAGGCCAACACTAAGGGACTCTGGCTAACAAAGTTTGCAGATGACTGCAAACTGGGAGCCATTATTGAATCCCCAAATTATGTGGCTACTCTACAAAAGGGCCTTACAGAAACAGATGCTTGGTGCCAGAGCCATGGGCTCAAGCTCAATGACAAGAAACTTATAGTTATCCCCTTTGGGAAAAAAACATGTACCTGTGAATTATCACATAGGTGGCAGTACAGTAAATACCGAAAGTGGAATAGGAGACTTAGGGACACACCTTCAATAACCACATCGCCACAACAGTCAGGAAATCCTTCTATGTGGCACACCTCATCACTAAGGGCTTTTCATCCAGAAAAAAGGAGGTCATTGTCCCAGTATACTCATCCCTCATTAGACCCAATATAGAATACAACGCCCCTTTTGGTATGTACCTCTCAAGACATCTGCAACAACTGGAAAGGCCGCAGAAATACCTCACTAAAAGAATCACAGGCCTAAAGCAGATGCCCTATGCTGACCGCCTTAAAAAACTCCAGCTATACTCTGTCGCATATCATCTACTCCGAGGCGATCTCTGCTTAACATACAAGGCCATGTCAAACCCAGAGCTGTTGGACATGCTACACTTAAAGAAATCCCAATCCCTCAGAGCCACATGCTCCAGGGATCTAAATCTTGTCATCACAATAAACAAAACATGCTGGAGGGATAGGTTTCTGACCCAGAGACTCCCCAGTCTCTGGAATAGACTGCCCATACATGTCAATCAGAGTGCCTCTTTGGCAATCTTCAAAAGGAACCTTGATGATTGGATGGGAGAAAGAAAATTCACCCCAGGGATCATGTCAGTCGCCTTGCTAGACAGGGGTCCAGGGAAGTAAATAGTGTGGGAAGAAATAGCCAGGGAATTGTTATGGCTAGGCTTGTATAGGCCCTAGGGCCGATAGCCTAGTACCAACCTATGAACCTATGAACCTATGGATATACAGCATGTGTGTGAGATTCTTAAGCATCTGCAGGGAGAAGGTGGCAAATGCTTGTAAAACATTTCCATAACTCTAGATGCTTTGCCATGCAGATGAAAAGCAAGAGTGTATGTGGAATGAGTCATGCAGAGGGTAGCAGCAGATGCAAAGACATCTGGTTTAGGGGTCTCTGCGCTAACTGCAAAATTCTTCTGATGGCACAAAACTTGCCACCTTTTTGTGAACATTGGCCATTGAGGGTTTTCTCAAGCAATTGTTGTGGCATTCTTAATGATGCGCACAAAGAGGAGGTTCCACCCAAGAGGATTGCAGAGTAAAGATTCAAGCAATCTTTATTCTGCATTACAGGTATTAGTTAGTTTTAGAATATCAAACTGCCCTGTTACATTATTTGGAGAAGACTGAATTTAAATTTATCCAGAGGTATGGTAGGGAGCTGGTACCTTTTTTATGCCCAAGTCTTCTTGGGGGGGGGGGGGTGGAGATCCACGTCTAACTATAAGTCCTTTGTCTTGAACAGGCATTGTAGTGACTTCTTTTCTGAAGGCCTAGATTTTGAAGATTCTCAGGTCCTTTTTGCTGAGGGAAGAATAGACGCCAGAGTTAGCAATGCAGTAGGTTTGCTGAGCATGCCTAGAGGAAGGGATATTTTTTTACTCAGAATGAAGGATGTTTCCTGGACCTAAAGGCCATTATTAAATGGTGCCTGTTATGAAGGATGAGAATGGAAGGCAAGGCACACTGTAGCAGATACTGATATGAGCAAAACTAAATCTAAGACTACAGATGCTTGTTAACATGGTTATTGGACTGCCGAGGTGCTAAACTTAGGAACCATGAGATCAGTACGTTTGATGCTTGGCAAGTCAATGCTAGGACTGCAAATACAGGAATGTCAAGAAAGAGACATTATTAGTGAATCTGTGTAAGCACCCATTGTGATAACAGCCTCAAGAGTGTTTTTTTCTGAGGCCATGCTCTACTGACTAGTATAGCATTAAGCCTAGACTCTCAGGTACTAACACACCTCACCCACTAGTTATTCTCACATGTGACTCCCTTTTCCTGCCATATTTCTGTTTCTGACCGTATAAATTTACTTAGCACTATAGATGGACAACTTCTCACAATTTCTCCAGCCAGACTGGTCAACATAGGTATACTGAGGCAGTGTAGCAATTGCCTCATGCACACAGATCCCCCCCTACTTTTAGTCCACATAAACTCAACAAGTGAGAGATGCAACTATATTAAAAACCTTGAATCCATACTCTCTCACATGCCAGTCAGTACATCTGACACTGAGGGGATTGTCAGCATGCACACCTCACCACCTACTCCACCCAAATCCACATCACACATACCCACATATGCAGAGGTCCTTGCCAGAAACTTACTTAAACACTAGAGACCTCCCAAATACAAACACAAGCACACTACACATAATACTTCCTCTGCAGAACACAATACACACAATAACTCATGCATCAGTGTCTCACCTATCAAGCCCATAAGACTAACACTAAACCTACCATATTAGTTATAGATGACTTCATCATAAGACACACAGATGTCCTGCTCGCCAGGCTGGATAAGAAAAAGGTCACTCTCAGCTATCTGTCAGGTGCCAGGATTCACCATATCATATATGCACTCAAGTCTTTCAGCAACAGGTCCTGTTATGACTCTGTCATAGTCCATGTTAGTGTGAACGACTTGAGATGTGCCTCTCTGGACTATATGAAGAGAGACATGACTGAGCTGTTGGAGTATGTGTCTCGGGCAGGTATGTCCCTAGTCTTAAGCAGTATTTTACATTCACCTATAATGATCCCTCAATACAAACAGAAAATGAGTGACTTCAATAATTGGCTTAGTTTTTGCTGTCATTCTGAGGGGATCCAGTATCTGTTAGCCTGGGATGACATGATCAACAGTCCTCGATGCTTTGCAAGAGATGATCTTCATCTTTCACCTCTGGGACTTTGGCTACTGGCTAAGGCTCTTCTCACCCCCATAGTGCCTTTTTTAGGCAGTGTCACAAGAACAAAACTCCTGACGTAAACATACCAACCAAAAACAACCTCCAGGTCATGGTGCTAAACACTAGGAGTCTTAACATGAATCTCCACTCACTGTTAGCAGTCTTCTCCCTGGAGGACGCAGACATTTGTGCAGTCACAGAGACCTGGTTCAAGGCTGTAGAGAGCACCAGCCATACCAGGTTATACCTCCTTTCACACATTCAGACCAAAAACAAAAGGCAAGAAAACTAAAGAAGGCGGTGTATCAATATTCATCAAAGATAAATACACCTCCAGATTGGTTAAACAGTATGATGCCCTAGAGATACTTCAGGTGCAATTAACTGTTGGTAGGGCACCTATTCAAGTAATTCCCAGCTAAAGAGCCCTCTCCAAGAATCAGGACACCCACTCTGCCTATTTGGATCAAGTTGAGTCTACCAAGATACATCTGAACACCATGGTTTTGGGTGACTTTAACTACCCTAGCATTGACTGGGTGAATTACTCATGCTCAAACTCACCTGTCCAAAGGTTCCTTGACTTTGTCAACTTCAGTAATGCTCTGGACCAACTGGTTGAGACCCCCATTAGGTGTGCCAACATTCTGGATCTGGTGCTTAAAATATAGGAGACCAATGTAGCACCCCCATTGTGAGTTCATCCTCGTTGAGATCTGATCACAAATCAGTCTCATTTGACATAACTATCACACCTGACCCCCCCCCCCAGCAGCAACTAGACTATAAAACTTCTCCAGAGCAGATTATAACCTCTTACTGGATGGTATAAATAGCTTCACTGCACCTCCCCCCTCAGACAGAACTGGTAACTATGCCAAGCTCTACGCCAATTTCCTATATAAGCACCTGTATAACTGCATTGACTCATCAGAACCTGTTAGGACCAAAACAAGCTCTTCAAGAAAGAGCAAACCTGTCTGGTGGACAACCATCATTAATAGGCTTTACAATAAAAGGAAGAAACTGATGTCTAATAGTAAAAAGGAGTTGGCTTTAAACTGGAGACACTCCCTCCTCAGCTTAAATAAGCAAATAAAATTTATTGTGAAGTCCACCAAGGCAAACTTCAAATCCAAGTTAGCTGTAACCTAAAAGGTAAGGCCCAGATTTTTATCAAACTGGTAGTTAATGGTAACACATATACTGAGCCGGTGGATGCAGCTAACCTGTTAGCTGACAGGTTTGGTGAAAACTTCATTCCCCTGTCCCCACCACACTTACCTCATGACATCCCTACTGTCAGTCCCCTACCTTGTATCTCTAAAGATCAGGTCATAAACCCCCTCTCTAAAGCCAAAAACACAGCATCAGTGGGACCTGATAACATCCCAGGCCGCAATCCTACATAGGCTTAAACAAGAATTAGCATTACCACTGGGTACTCTTTTCAATTACAGTCTAAGCATCAACTTCATCCCAGCTGAATGGAAAACAGCCACTGTTATCCCCTTGCACAAAGGTGGTGTTTCTACTGACCCTGGGAACTACCGACCTATTAGCCTGATGAGCCTTATCTGCAAGACCATGGAGAGAATCATCATGGCCCTTATCAACAAAGATATAGGTAATCTCCAAACACTAGATCCTACCCAATTTGGATTTGTCAAGGGGGGATCATGCCTGTTACTCCTGGTGGACTTCTGTGAGACAGTCACCAGGACCATGGATTAGGTGAAGTCTATGCATACAGCCTACCCTCATCTAGCCAAGACATTTGACACTATCCCTAACTCAAGCATCACTGACAAACTTTCCCAGCTAGATATCAAGCCTTATATCATAAGGGTGGCTGTGAACTGGCTCTCTAATAGAACCCATACAGTCAAAATAGGGGAATCCACCTCCAACAGCAGAACCATAACCAGTGGTGTTTCACAGGGATTGGTCCTGGGACCTCTATTGTTTAGAATCTTTTTCTCCAAAGTATAAGCTAAAACCAAGACACCGTGGTTGACAACTTTTTCTGACGACTGCAAACTGGGTGCGGTCATAGACTCTCAAAACGATGTCAACATCCTTCAAGAAGGTCTTACAAGAACAAATGACTTGTGCCACAGTCATGGCCTCAAACTCAGTGTAAAAAATGTATTATCATGCCATTTGGTAAAAGCAATGTTCCTGCAAATTACCACATCAATGGCAATACCCTAAGTATGCACACAGTGGTGAGGGATCTGGGCACTCAGGTTGACAGCAACTTTGCCTTAGATCACCATATTTCCACAGTGGTAAGAAGGGCATTTTATATGGCTCATCTCATAAGAAAGGACTTTGCCTCAAGAAAAGTTATCACCTCCCTGTACTTTTCAGTCATTAGGCCAATAATCGAGTACAACTCCCCTTTTGGCATGTACCATTCAAAGCACCTGCAGCAATTGGACAGACCACAAAGGTTCCTCACAAGAAAAGTTCAAGGTCTTCAGCAGCTATCCTATGAGGATCAGCTGAAATCACTGTCACTTTATTCTGTTTCATACAGACTACTCAGAGGCAATCTCTGACCCTGCTTTACTGGAAATCCTGCACATCCGCAAGTCAAATGGTACATGGGTTACTCGGCCTAAGGACATAAACCTGGTGTGTGACATCAGTAGAATCTGCTGGAGGGATAGATTTGTCTCCCAGAGATGACCACACCTTTGGAATAGACTCCCACTTCACATCAAACAGACCACCTAATTGGTCCTCTTCAAACATCATCTGGATGATTGGATAGTTAACCGTAAATTCACCCCAGGGGTTCCACCTGTGTCCCTCTTGAACAGGGGCAATAGGTGTTGATTGTGGTAACAAAGGTAAATTTGACTAGGCTTGTACGGGCCCTCAGGCTATTAGCCTAGTAACTTCCTATGATCCTATGAAAATATTGGTACTAGATAAGATTAAATCAGTATCATCTGTGCCAAATTTAGAATGAGCAC
The DNA here is from genome assembly GCF_019279795.1 of Protopterus annectens. Lineage (NCBI taxonomy): Eukaryota > Metazoa > Chordata > Ceratodontiformes > Protopteridae > Protopterus > Protopterus annectens. The sequence continues at coordinate 722,669,323 of NC_056730.1, read as the reverse complement.
TGACAGGGATGAAGCTAAACTTGGAGGAGCAATGCAGAAGAAACTGGTCCTGGTATCAGCAATGGCACTGCTGTCAGAGAAACTGGCAATGGTGAAAGAGTAGCAGTAACTGGGAAAGAAAGAAAGAAAGAAAGAAAGAAAGAAAGAAAGAAAGAAAGAAAGAAAGAAAGAAAGAAAGAAAGATATGGTCACTGATGCCTTTGGTCAAATGAGACCACAGTAAATATTTTGGAGGGATGATCATCCAAATGGCAAATAGCCTCAGCTAATTTATGGTAGTCAGTGTCTTAATCTTATGGGACTGCTTCACTAATATAGAAGTCACTGACCTGGACAAAACAGATAAGCCACAGAGTGATGAAGTAGCAGTGCTTGCAGACTCCACAATGAGTAATGAGAGATACTTGACCAACATGTTTAGTAACCAGTTTAAGAGAAGAGCATTTTGTGGGAGAATTCATCCTTGAGAAAGCTACCTTACTTTCAGTTGACTTTACAGAAGGAGGAGAATTTTTGGTACTTGCATATTATCACAACCACGAACATGTAACGGCTGTACATGCACTGCTGTCAAACTGCAATGAACAGGTCGCAGATAACGTTAAATACCCAAATTTGTAGCATTAATGACAGTGAAACTGAAATGATTTATGTGTGAAACAACTTTACTGGAGACTTCATATGTACAAATAAGTAGAATAGGTTCACAGAGAGAAATGGTCATCTTCTAAGCCCCTTATTCCCAGTTTATGCTGAGTACCACACAATTTATTCAAGCAGTGCTTAAATCCTGATGTTAAGGACCACAGCCTCAAGAATAACACTTGTGTATTTTGAGGTGTTGCTCTGTAAATGGTGTTTTGGATGCAATAGTTTGTGGTCATCGCAGGACGTGGCCATAGCAATCAACTTCGTTACACAAAAAATCTGGATAAAGCCCCAAAAATAGGGACCAATTTTAAAGATTGTAGCAACTTTCCAAGTTGATGAGAGCAATGAAAGGTTTACTGTTAACATGCATTTTTCTGAAGGAAATGAATTGTGAAACTCAAAATACCTGATAGTATTTAGTGAAATCATTCCTCACTGATTTCTTCTCAAAAATCCAGAAAACCACCCACATTTTATTAGGAACAGACCAAAAATATGAGACAAAAATGTGCGCATTCCACAATAATGAGGACAGTTGAGAGGTACTGATGCAGAACTGTTGTTTACTTGCCACAAGGGTGTGCTTCTGTACCCACAAACATTGTTTAAGGGCCATTACATTAAGTTACACTTCAGAAGCACTGGAACTCCATGGTCATTTCAAAGTGGTTATATGGGTCATAGTGGAAGTACACAAAACACTGTTAGCAGGCCAGTAGAAAGGCAGTAAAGCCATCAGGTAAGGGCCATGGGTGTGAGGGATCCTGACATGTACCTAAACAGACCTAAGATTTAGTGTGGTTGCAATAACACGTAAGTACCAAATATTTTTGAAAAAAAGATTTCTTAAACCTCTTTTTATTTCCTGAGGTTAGAACAGATAGTATCAGAAAATGCAGAAACTGAAGTTTGTGGAGAATTCTGTTTCACATAAAGAGCTAAAACCACCCAAGAAAAAAAAATAAGCTTGCAAGGCCTTTCGACATCTTTGGAAAATGATATTAAGTCATTGTCAGATTTTACAGATAGTAATAAGAGATTTTTCTAAGAAATAGACACACTTACTGTCAGAGCTGTGTCAACAATCATAGAAGAGGGCTGTTGCTCCAGCAGAGTAATGTTACGTGACAAGATTGTCACTATAGAAGACCTACTGATCAGTCCTTGCAAGGAGTCTGCACAGTCATTTACCTAGCCATGACTGCAGCTGCACTGCTTAAATGGTATTTGGCGAATGGTGATTTTGTTGTAAGTCAGTACAGTCAACACTGTATAATAGCTGCTGATCATACCTTAGCTTACAAGTTTGCAAAAAGTATAAGAAATCATTTAAGCCTTGCTCAGGGTGCCAGTTGCCTTAACTACAGTTCTGCCTAATGTGCATGTTGCCAGGTAGAATATACTGACCACAAACACATTTGAAAGAATGGAAGTCAACTTTATGAGCTAAGTATTTCAGGTGTAGGCCTAAGCACACAAAAAGAAATAAAAGGAGAAGTTCAACTTAAAATGTGAGAAAATGTTGATAAGATCACAGAACTCAAGACTGAAAAGAATATGGTGGAAAATATCGCACATTGCTATGAGAAGAAATCTAAAAATGACCACAAGTATTTGAGTTTTCATTGAAAAGGCAACCAGGAGCCACTTCTTCATACCAGAGTGGACCAAGCCCAAAAAGACTGGAGAGTGAGGGATGCATGGTGCATGATGGGAGATAGGAGGGGGCTTGGCAGCCTGGGAGAGATTTATCAGCTCAACAGTCCTAACTCCTGTGATGTAAGTACTGCAGTTATCAAAGATGGAACCTATTTTTACAAGATTGACTATTATGCAGTACATGTAGCTTACCAGCTTCACAGCTGAAAATTCAAGACAGGTTCAAATTAAAAAAAGTCTCCAGTCACCAGTATTACAATAAATTATGATCCTTATCTCAAAATGTATACAGAAAAGTAGAGTAAGTTAATGCAAGTGAGTGACCAGAGATTATATATAAACAAGCAAACAGATTCATTAATTTATAAAAACATATTTCCACATTTCACAATGAGAATAGCTGGAAAAATCAAGATTATAAGTAAGTTTTGTCTCCTGGATGATGTCCAGTCGTTTTGTCTCGTGGCTGACATTCAGTAAGAAGGTATGCCTAAAGATGTTCACTTCCTAGTCAACTTACAGACCCACAACATTTGTGAAATCTTGTAAATCTGCAAATTTTGTGCAGATGTGGGGAGATGTGTTAGTGAATCCATACCGTTTAAATTTTGTATTAAATTAAAATACTTTATATTATGTATTTTAAAATAGAAATAAATCCTTAGCTTAACTAACTAAGAACTTCATTGTACAACACCACACTACACATTTTACTGATGCTACCAGTCCCTTGACCTCAACTTAAAGGAAACATTTTTTTTACTTCACAAAATAAAAAGTTTTAATAATTCAGCAGGTTACCAATGACCCTCTCAGACCATACATCAATGTTTAAATGTCTCATTTAAGATATTTACCTTAGGTCTGAAGCATATCATTAAAATTAGTAACATTTCCCTTGCAAAAAAGTACAAAATTAAAATATATATATATATATATATATATATATATATATATATATATATATATATATATATACAACGCTTATAAGACAAACATTTATGAATATTATATAGTGTAGATCAGAGTGTAAAGTGTGTGCTATATCTTTAAGAAGCATGCAAGGGTATAAGTGCACGTATATAACCCACATGTGCAAACCCCTAGTGCCATTTTGAAGGAGCAGCCAGAGAGTGAGCATGCATGATTACAGTTGTTAGTTTGTATATACGTTACTTAAGTTAGAGTCAGTAAGCCTTTATAGTGATCATGCCTCTCAACCGTACCAAATTCCTCAGCATTTACAGGTTTTGAGGTCCAAATAATGGGGTGCAATGAATTTCCGAGTCACCCTTAGTCCCTAATTTCACAGCTTATTTTTTTAATTATATTTTTTTCTGTTGACATCATCACATGCAGAGGCATATGCAATGACATCAGCATTGTGAGCAGCCTGTCAGATTGGCTGAGGGTTCAAGGGGTGTCACTGACTGATTCACTGTACTTTACGGGCAAGAAAAGTAACATGCGTGTGTTTCCCCAGCTCCAGCTCAGGTAAACTTTCCAGTCTATGTGCTGCATTTATTGATGAGAATTGTAGGTTTCGTGTGCATGCTGCATGTCAAGGATTGGGAATTTAAGTTTTTATTGTTTCTAAATATAACAAGTGGTCCAAGTATAAAACAACGGTCTGTGTAATTGCGGACTGTTCCTAGTTAGTGTTTTTAAAGAAAAAAAATCAGATCAGTTTGGTGTAGCAGAATGTGTTGTTAAACGTTTCCTTAAGAAATAAGATGGGATATTAGCATTTAATACAGGTCTGCCAAATGATTGCACCAAAATAACCCACTTTATTGTGTTTACGAGACTTTACTATGACTTTAGAGATGTAGATTCTTGATTGTAGAATGTTTACAGACTGCTTTTTGTGATTGGTGCTGGATTTGCTCTCATGTTTTTCCTCAAAGTTTCACCGGTAAAGTTTGATTTTCTTCAAGTATTCAAGGAAAAGATTAGCAAGTATAAATATTTAAACAATAAGCAAAATTGTGGTTTGGCTTTCACTCTAGTCAGATGAAGCACCATTTGAGTGTTGCCATTCATCACGCTTTATTGAGTGCAGTGTTGTCAGGCGATGAAAAAGGAGCAGTTTGTAAGTTAGCAGTTCACTGTTGTAATGCACTTTACTACTAGTTGCATCTGCCAAGTGAATCCACACTTGCTAGGATCAGCAGTTATTAGGAAAAATGGGGCTTGAGCGGAGGGAGCAGGGAAGGGACCATTCAGGTGCTATTGTTGCTGCATTTATTGATGAGAACAGGTTGAAGTGTTTTGAACTTTCCAGCCTATGTGCTGACTCAGTGACTGCTGCTGCATTTATTATTTATTGATGAGAAAGGGGTGCTACTGTTTTACTGTTGCTGCGTTTACTGATGAGAACAGGTCCGTTACTGTTTTACTGTTGCTGCAGATGAGAACAGGTATGTTAGTGTTTTACTGAGGTCCTTTACTGTTTCTACATATAGTTACCAATCGCTGCTGCATTTATGGATGAGGAAGGGACAGTTCGGGCACACAATTGCATTTGAAGTGTTCTGTCTGATCTGAGGCAATTAATTACTGATATACTGGAATTCACTTAAAATGTTAACAACTACCCCTGATTTTGAGTCTATGTGCCTCAAGCCTAATCATTTTTGCCTGTGATTCATGAGCAACAAAGTTGAGATCTATGACTGGAAGGTAGGAGGTGCAGTTTCCAGAGAGTCTGCCACTGGCTGGAATTGTACAGGATTAATGTAAGGGGATAAAAGTATACATTTTTATGTACTTTGTGCGTGTGTGTGGGGGTGGGGTAGCAATGGAAACACAAAAGTGCTGCTGGAAAATAACTATATTTAAATAAGGCAGAGGAGAAATAGTAATGTGGGATCTGTCTGTTATTATGCTGTGTAGCTAGTAAGAAAACTAATTAAATAAATGTGAGGCATGGATTTCCAAGACACTGTGGAGATCATGCTGCTTTTTTTTTCTGCTGTTCCACCCCTGGAGTAACCACCAAGCTTACCTCATCAGGCAGTCAGCAGATCTGTCATTCATTATTTCCAGGAATGAGAGCTCACCAGCCCATTCATTCTCCTGAAAGGAGAGTCATGTCAGGTGCCGAGAGTGATGCTATCATCTGCTAAAATGGGTTGTTTTTTTTTTTTGTTTGTGCTCCAAATGCTCACTACCACAATGACTTGTATGCATACCTCTCAAGTCTCAATCTCTCAGAGCAAGAAATCTGGACAAAGCCAACAATAAAGTTGGGATAAAGGCCAAAAAATAGAGAAGGAGTCGAGGGACAAATTTTAAATATTGCTCTTGTAAACTCATAGTTGCTAGAATAACAGGTTTTGCATTATTATATATTGTATGAGGGATATGAAGTCTGAAATTCAAATGTCTACCAATGATTTATTATTTAGTGACTTTAATCTTCATTGTGGTATCCCACAATTCCATTGGAGTGGGTAGGTTGTATGCAAATTTTATGTCAATCAATGTACAGATCTGTACCTACTTTTCATGGGCCTTTGTCCAGATTTTTGATTATTCCAGGTTGAGAGGTATGATAGTGATGTGTTTGTATAAAATAAAGCTGCTTGAACAGAACCCACAAAGACTCTTTTTTTCATGTCCTAGACACAAAAGCGACATGGTGTCAGAACCGGGATGGAAGACAAAAGAATATTCAGAGCCATGAGGTGCAAAGATGACAGTGAAGGTAAAACCGAGAGAAAAGAGCACAAAAGCCAGAAAGAATCAAAGGTAATGAGAAATAACACAAACTATTTATTCGATACGAAAGACAAAAAAGGGGCATTACAAGGGCACAAACCCCATTATCAGGCAAGCAGAAAGTACGAAAAGTTTGTTAACTAAAGAAAATGTTTAAGATAAAAGTATTCAATGAAACAATTAACAGTAAAGCAAAATGAGTATGTTTAAAACTAAACGAGTGTGTTCAAGGCAATGATGGGCATGTTTAGAGTAAAACGAGCACAAGGAAAGTATATTGGGCATGAAAAGGCTTAAATGATCAAAACCAATATAATAAGAAAAGAAAAGGGCACATTAAGCAAAATAAAGTAAGGTGACTGTATGTGTTTTGGCAAAGTGCTGTGTTTGGGCATAACTAAGACTTTGTATTGCATCAAGGTCATAACTAGAGTTATTTGAAGTATCCCAGAGTGTGTAAAAGTGCTTACAGTGTGTGCTTATTACTGTGGATGCATTTTGAAGAGTTTATTGTGTGCAAAGTGCAACTATTTTATGTAATACAGTCAAAGTATAGCCATTTCGAAAAGTTCTGTTCTGGGTGTGTCTATTCGCAAAGTGCCGCCATTACAGAGTGCATCTCGTACTGTAGAGAGTTGCCTAGCAAGGTACTGGCATTTTGGGGACATTTCAGTGTGCTGTATGCAGTTGTTCACAAAGTGCAATTACTTCAAAAAGTTATTAAGTTTAAGGCAACAGATGTTCAATTTATTCACATTGTGCAGTTAATTGACATGTTTCTTACACTGATAAGAGGTACTTTCTTGCAAAAGATGACATTAAAAGAGTATTACAGTCCTCATGAGTTATTCAGTCGCATCGTAAAATTCTTGAATGTATCTTAAAATGATGGTAAATGACTTTAGCAGACGATGATAAATGACATTAGCATTTTTGCGCTTACTACATACAAAAGTACCAAAACACCAGAAAAGTTTATTTCACCAAGTCCAGTTATTTGAAAGTACTATGAGTTTGTTTATTCGCATAATTCTGAAAAGCACAACAAATAAAGTTCAGAGTACAAAAGCACTGGACAATTACTGGCATTAGTTCTGCCATATGTGCATGTGTTATGTGTTAATATGGCAGATGGATTTTGAAACCCCCTATTACTTGTATTTGATCAGAATATTGCAAAGAACTGGAGAATATTTGAGCAAGAGTACAATATTTTTATACAAGCAGCTTATGCAGACAGAGATGCACACACAAGGGCATTCATTTTGCTAAAACTAGCAGGGTCAGAGGCCATAGAAAGAGAGCATCCATTTGTGTATGCACCAGCAGTATATGAAGGAGAATGTGTGGACTGCCACATTGTTGTACAAGCTGAATCAAGGGAAGACCCTGAGTGTTTGAATTATTTCATTTCATGACAGTGATTTAATTTTGAACAAGGCCATTGAGATTTGTCAGATCCATGAGGTAACAGAGAAACACACAAATATGCTTGCGAGTGACAAGAGCATGGTTTCAGTTGGCTTCAGAGCACATGTAGATACTATGCAACATGTGGCAAACAAGAGTAGGCCTAAGCACTTGGCAGCTATAAGGTTTCCAAAGAAGACACAAGACTTTCTAGAAAGTTCCAAGAAAGGTGCCAGCTCAGTGTAGTATAAGCATGAATCATCAATACCCAAATCTAGATTCATTGTTAACTGTCGCAATTGTGGTGCAAATCATGAGTCTAAAAGAGAGAAGTGCTTAAAGCAATGTCACGAGTGTAAAAAATGGAACCATTTTCAAAAGTTTTGCAAATCAAGTAAGCCTCACACAGCTGTAAAAAAGGTAGCAAAAAAGGCAAGTTGATCAAGCTTTCGATGTAGATGTTATATCAGTGGTTGGTGAAAGAATTGATGCAGTGAACTTATTAACAAGAAGTGAAGTGTTTTGTACTGTCCGAATTAATGGAAGATCCACAGAGCTCAAAGTAGACACTGATTCAGACTGTAATGTTATATCAGCAGACACATTTGCAAGAGCGAGACCTAACGAACAACTCAATGTAACCAATAGTATGAGACATGTTACTTATGGAGGTGAAGAAATTCAAACAGAAGGTTCAGTGATACTTTCATGTTAATATGGCCGAGAACTGTTACAGCTTGTTATTCTACAAAGTCCGAAGACCAGTGCAATCTTGGGTCTCAAAGATTGTTTAGGAATGAATCTGCTTTCTTTTGCTAAAGAAGTTCATCACATAAGTGCATTTCTGAGTTTTAATTTTTCAGAAGCCATTTTCTCAGAGTATGCTGATGTTTATGATGACAAGTTAGGCAAACTTTCAGTTGCGTATTGCATGAAGTTAGACCCAGAGGTCACTCTAGTAGTCATACCAGCAAGAAGAGTTCCTATAGCTATGCAAGATAAAGTTAAGGCTCAGTTAGATAAAATGGTGCAGCAAGGTGTGATTTGTCCAGTCACAGAACCAACTGAATGAGTGTTGTTCATGGTAGCCTTTCACACAAAAAGGCTCAGACAAAATCAGAATATGCATTGACCCAAGAGATTTGAACAAAACATTAAAGAGACCATATCATCCAATGTGCACAGTTGAAGAGGTTGCAGCTCTAAGACTGAATGCCACTGTATTTTCTGTTTTGGATACAAATAATTTGTTTTGGCAAGTGATGCTGGATCGCAAATCCTCATTTCTAACTTATTTTGGTACTCAGTTTGGCAGATACAGATTCCTAAGGAGCCAATTTGGAATAAATTCTGCAAGTGAAGTTTTTCAGCTTGCAATGGAACAAATTTTTTGGGTTATCCTTGTGCCATAATAGTAGATGATCTACTGGTTGGAGGCAATGGTGAAGCAGAGCATGGCAGAAACCTCAAGAAAGTTCTAGACAGAGCACGTGAAGTAAACATAAAGCTCAATCCTCTGGAGTGCAAATTCAGACTTCCAGAAGTTATGTATGTAGGTCATTTGTTTATGAGTACAGGCTTGAGACCAGACCCGACCAAACATGCATCTATTCTTGAACTGTCAGCACCAGATAATGTACAGGCTTTACAGCATTTTCTGGGCATGGTCAACTACTTATGAAAATTTATACCAGACTTCAGTGAGTTGACAGCAACTTTAAGAAAGCTCACACGCAAAAATGTTGCATGGTCATGATTGGAACAGCACCAGAAGGCATTTAAAGACCTCAAGTAGAAATTGCCACCCCACCTACATTAAGATACTATTATGTGAACAAACCAGTTACTCTTTCCTATGATGCTTCAAAATTTGGTCTAGGCACAGTTATACTTCAAGAGGGCAGACCATTAGCCTTTGCATCTAGAACACTAACCCAAACTGAGATGCAGTATGCTCAAATCGAGAAGGAACTTTTGGCAATAGTATTTGCATGTTCCAAGTTTCATGATTATATTCATGGTCGAGCTATTCAGATTGAAACTGATCATCAACCTCTAGTTACCATTCTAAAGAAGCCTATGCATTCTGCTCCAGCAAGATTACAAAGAATGATGCTCAAATTGCAAAAGTACAATTTCAAAATGATCTACACTAAAGGCAAATTGCTCTGTCTGGCTGATACCTTATCCAGATTGCCCAGAATTACAACAGAACAGCTTAACGCAGAGACTTTTGACTTTGATGTGATGTCAATGCATCATTTTTCCACCTCTAGACTTGATGAGTTAAGAGATCACACTCAGTCTGATCTGATTTTGCAGAAGCTCAATCACTATATTAATGTCGGATGGCCGTCAAAGCAATCTACTGTACCACCTGAAGTGCAAACATATTTTTCTTACAGAGATGAATTGTTTATGGAAGCTAGCATTATTTTCAAAGGTCCTAAAATTGTTGTTCTTGCTTCCTTACAACAAGAATATATCCAGATTTTGCACTGTAGTCACCCAGGGTCCACATCTACTAAGAAAAGAGCAAAAGGATTAGTATTTTGGACTTCATTACCAAAATACATTGATAGAGTTCTTCCTTCTTGTTCAGTATGCAATAGTACTAGATCGTATTTGCAAAGAGAACCACTTCAGCTAAGTCCAGTTCCTAAACTACCTTGGTCTACTGTAACAACTTGACATCTTTGAGTGGAACAATCAACGCTACTTAGTTCTAGTAGACTCTTATTCAAACTGGTTTGAGACTGATTTACTACCTAACCTAACCTCATCTGTTGTTATTACTAAGTTGAAATGTCATTTCTCAGTTCATGGTAGTCCACACAAACTTTTTTCTGACAATGGTACTCAATTTACTAGCCAGCTGTTTCAGAAATTTGCAAAAGAATGAGACTTTGTACATGCCACTAGTACTCAGTCCAATGGTCTAGCTGAACGTGCAGAAAAGAGTGCAAAGCAATTACTTGTAAGGTCCAAACATGACAATACCGATGTATTCCTGAATTTGCTTAATCTCAGAAACATACCCTGTGATGATATTCTAGAATCACCTACTCAAAGACTACTTTCCAGGCAAACTAGAATTATGCTACCTACTTCTTCAAGTCTGTTGTAGCCAAAATTTGAGAACACTAAACACACTAAAACACTAAACACTAAAACCATCAAGGCTCAATTGTTTAAAAAGCATAATATCCAGAAATCTAGTTATGACAGATCGAGCATATTACTTTGTCCACTGATGGAACAAGAGACGGTACAAATCCAGACAACAAAAGGTTTTGATCAAATAGGACAGATTACAAGCAACTGTGCCAAGCTGAGATCTAGGAGGAATCACAGGCATCTTCTTCCTGTACCAGAATCATCATAATTGCAATCACAATATTGTTTCTGTGATGCGGACTCTAAATCAAAGAGTGAGTCAGACAGTGTTTCCAGACCAGAATGTGTTCAAAATTCTGATTCCATTCCAGAAAGTGACTGGAACATTCCACAGGTCAACCATTTTACAGAAACTGTTCCAGTTGCTAAATCTAATTCTCAGTTTTATGTCACATGATATGGATGAGTATCTAAGCCTAGTATGAAATGCACAGCAACTTGGACCTGATTGTACATACATGTGTATTTAGTATTGTATAATGCATGACTAAGGATTACCTGTGATTTCTACATGCCAAATAGTCTCATAACAATTGCATGATCTATTTCTCAAAGAGGGAGGCTGTAGATCAGAATGTAAAGTGTGTGCTATATCTTTAAAAAGCATACGAGGCTGTATGCGCACGTATAAATTCCAGACACGTGCAATCCCTAGTGCCATTTTGAAGTAGAAGCCAGAGAGTGAGCATGCATGATCACAGTTGTTAGTCTGTATATAAGTTACTTAAAGAGTCAGTAAGCCTTTTTAGTGATGTGTTTTTATAAAATAAAGCTGCTTGAACAGAACCCACAAAGACTCTTTTCGCGTCCTAGATACGAAAGGGACATATAGGTAACATGTTTTCTTGATAACAGATTGTTAGTGCTGGCAAGGACATACTAAAATGTCAACCACACTGATGATGCCATCATCAATGTGAAATTGAGACAGCTTCTGTTTTTAATACTTTTCTACACAAGTTTCAAAGTGTCCGTAATTACTTACTTCTTAACAGGTTGTTGTTGTTGTGTCTTTCAGCTTTTCCTGGTTAGGGGTCGTCACAGCGGAACTCCAGTCCGCTAATGATTGGCAGTAGATTTTTACATGCCGAGTTGCTGGCCCTGATGCACAACCTTCAATGAAGGTACGCCCATTCATGCATGTCTTCACATAGAAGACGTTCTAGCTGAGAATAGAACAGGACAACATCTTACTGTGAGGTGACAATGCTACAGCAGCACCACCACCGCTACTTCTTAACAGGTAAAGTCTGGAAATATAAATATAATTTAGTGCAACCCTCTTGGCTATCTGTCTTCAATTAGCAGCCTTTTGAAATATGGTTGCCAGTGTTTGTTGAATAAGTCATGAAGTGGAAGTGCACTGATCTTTATATACTTACTGGTCAAGAAATGTGTTATATTCACAAAATACTTATGTATGTAGGTATGCTTGTATCGCCCTGTCTGTCTGTCTGTCTGTCTGCCTATCTATCTATCTATCTATCTATCTATCTATCTATCTGTCTGTCTATCTATCATCCATTAGCATTAACTCATTAACTGAAGACACTGAAGATGCATGGCTTTTCCAGCTTCATGGATCTGAGGATGGAGCTCTGACTAAGACCCAGGTAACTCAAGATCAACTAGTACTCAGCTTCTGGAGAAGACAGGGAGGGTTGGGAGGGAAGGGATAGCATTCTTCCATCTTGCCCTTTTCAGGAAGGAGACAAGATACTTGTCAGTGATGGGGAAGGTGCAGTAATTGCAAGATGAATTGAATAAAGAATTGCACACTAGAAGGTAGGACTGGAACTGACTGATATTACATGGAACAATAGATGTAATATCAGCAGTTTCACACAACTAGTGTATTCCCCCTAAAAATCCAGTATCTACAAAACACAGTATCTAACACTCCTGAAGACTTCATTCCATGATTCCACATATCCTTCCTAAACCAGCTACAGCCAGGGTCATCCCAGCCTCCAGTAACAGTACAAAGAACACTAAGGTTAGGAGTAATGGCAGTAAGGCAGATTCTCACATAGAAGCAATGTAATGTGGGGAAAAAGATGCAAAGTTTTGTAGAGACCTACAGCTTCAGGCAAGGATTGCCATCGGTGAAATGCTGAAAAATTACCAGGTGTGCAGTGTAACTTTCATCATAGACGGAGTACAATAAAATAATTTCTTAAAGTTAGTGATAACAACTACTTGAATACTGAAGAACTGTAGAATGCAGAATATATACCAAAAACTACATCCCACTAAAATATTTAAGAAGAATGAGACAAAATGAGACAGAAAAATAGAAAATGAACTGGCCAAATAGTGAGAAAACTGCATATAAATAAGCAACACAGATGACAATAAAAAAGGTCAGCACATATTTTCAAAAAACAAATTGATGTAGCTCACATATGTCAGTGCGGTATCAAGATACAAAGCAACAACATTTGTTTGTACCACAGAGCTCTTAGTTCCTGTTCTCATCTAATCTTTAAGAACTGCTGTGAAGTTAAGAGTTAGAGACATAAAGTGTACTATGGCTCAGCATTCTCCAGGAAAGATAGATCAGTTTATGCAGTTGCTATGTTTCTGTTTCAAATTACCGCTACCTGAATCACCAAATGTCAGAAGCGAGGAATTTCCATGAACGAGAGGTTTTAGGCTTTGAAAATTCTTCAAGTGAAACATGACCTAAAGGCACCAGGCATGCTGTTAATCAGTTAACAGAAAAAAAATAATACAGATTGACAAGTCTGTTGTTTAGAAAGGAAGGAGTAACAGGGAGTTTTACATTTGTCAGCCTGTGAGATAAAAGTGAAAATGAAACAGAATGCCCAATCTATTGTTATTGATGTCAGAAAAATCTGTAAGGCATCACTCACAACATATATCATTTAACACATCTCACAAAAAGCAACAGCTGGCAGGGCAGAGATTATTTTATAACACATTGTAACACCAGACAACAGCAACAAGTAGAATAGCTTAAGGTGGTCTATATAAATCTATCTATCTATCTCTATCTATATGTATATGTATATGTCTATATATATATATATATATATATATATATATATACATAGATACACACACACACATCTATATTTATCTATCTATATATCTCTTATCTCTCTCTCTCTCTCTCTCTCTCTCTCTCTATATATATATATATATATATATATATATATATAGTATACACAGATATAGACCACAGGGAAAACTGCTACTTGTGAGCAACAAAGCTGCTGTCTGAGAATTCTAAAAAAATCAGGAATAAAGAACCATGCACAGTAGACAAGCTCATTGGGGACTTTAGAGTAATAAAGCAATTATAACTTGTACAGAAATCTAAACTTGTTTAGTGAAAAACAAATAGATGAGCATTTCAGCCTTAAACAAGCTTTTTCAGATCTAAATTCAGCTTACATGACATGCAGTATTTATCTGCTTTTACACAGAGATCATTAACTCGAGCTGAGCTCATAAATGTATGAACAGGCTGTTCATCCAAGCTACAATAGGATAATTCTCATCTTTCTTGCTTGTTCTACGAATCTACTTCTATTGGTAGTTAATAAGTTATGACTTATGAGCTGTATTTCTATCTTATGTGGCTAATGCCTAACTGATACAAACACTATTGTAGTTTGGATGAATAGTCTGACATACATTTAAGACACTAGCTCAAGTTAATTAACAATGATCTCTGAGTTAAAGCAGATAAATAGTGCATGTCATGTAAAGTGGATTTAGATATGATGGAAGTTCGTTTAAGGGTGAAAACGCTCATCTATTTTTTTTCAGTAAAGAAGTTTTGATGTCTAAACAAATTATAATTGCTTGATTACTCTGAAGTTTCAACTAAGCTTGTCTACAGTGCATGGTTCTTTTTTCTTGGTCTTTTAGGATTCTCAGTCAGGAGCTTTGTTGCTCACAAATACCAATTTTTCCTGTTGTCTATTGTTTTTCATTAGGGAAGGAGATGTCTTACCCCCCCAAGCTGGAAAACTATTGTGTCTTATCACAAGGATCTGTACTTTCCATATACATATATCTGTGTGTGTGTGTGTGTGTGTGTGTGTGTGTGTGTATATGTATATATATATATATATATATATATATATATATATATATATATATATATATATATATATATATGGTCCCTATTACATTAGCGAATGCACTGAATTGCGAATGCTGTTTAGTCGAACGTCATTACGCGAAATGACAAAATACCGAAAGCATGGAACAGTGATTTTTTTCCTAGGGAAAAAAAATCACTGGGCCATTTTCTCCACTGTGGTGTGATCTCAGAGTTGGAATATTTAAGTAGGGGGGTGTGGGGGGCGAAGCCCCCCACTTTAGCTTGTGTTTGGATTTTTTATTTTTTTTTTTTACGGATCAACAATTTTTTTCCCTGGGGAAAAATCGCTGATCCGTGTGTATGACATGTTGGGTTTTCGGGGATTGTGGGTCGATTATATAGCGTGCACAATTTAGTGCGTTCGCTTATATAATATAGGCCCTATATATATATATATATATATATATATATATATATATATATATCTATATTTATATGTGTGTATATATATATATATATATATATATATATATATATATATATATATGTGTGTGTGTGTGTGTGTGTGTGTAAATTGCTGTGCATGTGTGTGTGTGTGTGTGTGTGTGTGTGTGTAAATTGCTATCAATTTTGGTGGTTATTTTAATTTGAGGAGGACTGTGGTGGTGGTGGTGCTGCGGTAGCATTGTCGCCTCACAGTAAGACGTTGTCCTGTTCGATTCTTAGCTACAGTGTTTTCTGTGTGAAGACATGCGTGAATGGGCGTACCTTCATTGAAGGCTGTGCATCAGGGCCGGCAACTTGGCACGTAAAAATCTACTGCCAATCATTACCGGACTGGAGTTCTGCTGTGGCGACCCCTAACCGGGAAAAGCCGAAAGCACAACAACATTTTAATTTGAGGAGGATTTTTGTCAGATAACCAAGATTCGGTTCATGTTGTGAATTCTATGGCTAGTACATCTGCAGATTCTTCACAGTGGTTAGGAACCTAGTTCTTGTCACTTGAAAATCAAAATTTTGAGTGGAGTGCTGTTTTACTGCTACTTTGTTTTATTTGTTTTATTTAAATTTGATTGCTGGGGTAAGAGTTTGATTGTGCTGGATCAATTTTAGCCTCAGTCCGGGAGTGTAACATTTGAAATTGACATAGACAGCCTTAACATAGGTAATGCACATTTTCACAATTAGACGATTATAAAAAACATAGATACACCAGATATAATGGCAGGTGCACCATTAGCAGTTCATAGTTTTAGAAATTCCAAAGAGTATCTAAAAAAAGGCTTGGCAGTTATTCATATCTGATTTGGAGGTACAAAAGACAGTGATTTTATATATCTATATATATATATATATATATATATATATATATATATATATATATATATATATATATATATACGTGTACAGAGAAAGAGATGTATAGATTAGCTATAGTTATATGGGTCTACTTGTACTCACCAAATTTACACTTCTCAGAATTGGAAATTACCAACACTGCTTCATCGATGCTCGATTAAACCAAAACCACAGACTACCGAACTTCTTTCCCTGGAAAATTAACCACTTGGCCACCAGGTAAAATAACTCAACAGAAAGAGATTAAATCCATCAATGAAGTCATATCAGCAATTTCTGATTTGGTAAAGTGTAAATTTGGTAAGCAGAAGAATGTTGAACCCACTTTAGCGAGAGTGCACTTAAATGAAAGTGCACTTTTGTGAACACTGGTGCACCAAATTGGGAAAAAAAACACACTAAAAGCACATTTTTGTAGGGTGCAAGCCACCCTGCACCCTCCCCATGTGGAGGGCTGCACCCCCCCACCCCCGCTACTTATATATACTAACTTCGAGATCACATTACAGTGGGGAAAAGAGTATATTTCCTTATTCCCCTCTGTAACATGCTTCGGCAAACTGGTGTTTGTGAAAGTGCAATTTCGCTAAAGTGGGTCCGGCTTTTTGTTCTTCGAAAAAAATGTTTCTGATAAACAGAAGTAGACGAACTATATATATATATATATATATATATATATATATATATATATATATATATATATATATATATATAGATATGTATATATATATATATATATATCTATGTGCATATACATACAGACACACACACACACACACACACACACACACACACACACACACAATATATATATATATACACACACACACACACACACACACACACACACACACACACACATATATATATATATATATATATATATATATATATATATATATATATAGCTATAGATAACCTGCGGTGGTGGTGCTGTGGTAGCGTTGTCACCTCACAGTAAGACGCTGTCCGGTTCGATTCTCAGCTAGAGTGTCTTCTGCATGGAGACATGCATGAATGGGCGTACCTTCATTGAAGGTTGTGCATCAGGGCTGGTAACTCGGCACATAAAAATCAACTACCAATCATTAGCGGACCAGAGTTCCGCTGTGGTGACCCCTAACCAGGAAAAGCTGAAAGACACAACAATATATAGCTATAGATATAGATATATGCATATAGATGTGTTCGTGTGTGTTGTGACATCCCTTCTCTGAGCCAGTAATCAAGCAGCCTCAATCCTCACTACTGACACTGGTGGGGGACATTCACTTTGAACAAAAATGGATACAGACAGTATTTTCAGATGCATTTCTCTGCACCAAGCACAATTTCCCTTAAGAGCAAAGAGGGAACACAATCCAGTCCTGGGGCAGGACTCTCTCTCTTTTGCTATCTCCAGAACCCAAATAACAATCCACACTGACCACTAAGGAGCTCTGTGTCCCTGTAACAAGTAGTTAACTCACACACTCTTTGAGATTTGATTTTCATACACACACACGCACACACACACACACACACACACACACACACACACACACACACACACACATGGGAAAGGCTGGCACAGATTACCCACACTTCCACCTCTGCCCAGGCTATAAGTAGTTCCACTGCCACCAGCCAGCTACTGTAAGGCTCTTAACAGGGTATCCAATTATACTGAGTGAAACTAATGCAAATACCAATGGTAATGTTGACCAAATGCAGCAAGACTTTCAGGAGCAGCCACAGTGTCATCAAATAAATATAAGTACTCTCAAAGGTTAAAATATTCTCTAAAAGACCAGGCAGAATGAAAAGTTTAAATATATTTAATAATAAATAATGAAAGAACATGAAAATACCAAATACCTATTTACAATCAACACCAGAGTTTCAGACACAGGAAATATTAAAAATAACACAGATGGAAAGATTCACACAGATACAGAAAAATAATACTTGACTAATCTCACTATATGTTCCTGACTTATCTAAAGCATTATTGTTTCCTACCTACTTAATAGAGCAAGGCAAGATTATGTGGGTGAGTGGTCTTTCTTGTCAGGTTTTACAAACACACTACAGAACTAGTGGCCAATGATATCACACACACTGACCCCACAGAGATAGCAAACCTGCTAGTGGATAGATTTGGTGAAAATTTCAGTCCTTTATCCCCTCCTAACTTACAACAAACACTGCCCCAAACTCTGACCCTACCATACATATCTGAAGAGCAGGTCCTCAAGGCCTTGTTCAAGGCAAAAAAGACAGACTATATGGGACCAGACAACATCCTAGACTGTCTTCTAAACAGGCTAAAACATCAACAAGCATCACCAGTAAATTCCTTTTTCATTCATAGCTAATCACATTCCTTGTTTCTGTGGAATGGAGATCAGCAACAATTGTTCCCTTCCACAAATGTGGCCTATCAACAGGCCCAGGTAATTACAGAACCATAACCAACCTCATCTGTAAGGCCATGGAACGTATCATTATGGACCACATAAATAAAGACATAGGTTACCTCCAAATCCTGGATCCTACAATTTGGCTTTGTAAAGGGCAGATCCTGCCTGTTAAATCTGGTGTATTTCTTTGAAAATGTGATCAAGGCCACTGACAAGGGAAAATATGTGCACATAGGCATATCTCAACCTATGAAAGGTTTTAGACACAATCCCACATTCAGAAATTACCGATAAACTTAGCAAACTGAATGTAAACCCCTTCACTGTAAGACTGCCAACTGGCTCACACACCGGACACATCCTATCAAACTGGGTGACTCCAGATTAACCAGTACATCTGTAACTAGTCGGGTGCCACAGGTGTCAGTGCTGTGCCCTATACTGTTTGGTATATATTCTCAGAAGTTCAGTTCAAAACTAAGGGGTTGTGGCTGACCAAGTTTGCAGATGACTGCAAACTATGTGCAATCATTGACTCCCCAAATGACGTCAGTATATTCCAGGGAGGTCTCACACAGACCAACGACTGATGTATTAGTCACGGTCTCAAACTGAATGCAAAGAAATATATCATCATTCCCTTCAGCAAAAACAATGTCCACTCGCACTATCAAATCAGCAACAAAAAAAAGCCAAAAGAAGAAGAAGACCCTAAGTACCCATGAAGTGGCAAGGGACCTGGGATCACACATTAATTGTGACCTTAACTTCCATCACCATGCATCTACTGCAGTAAGGAATGCTTTCTACAAAGCACACTTGATTAGTAAAGGCATCACCTTGAGAGCAAAAGAAGTTATAACCCCTTATACTCAGCACTTATCTGACCCATAATTGAATATAACATACGATTTGGCATATATCGTACTAAGCACCTGCAGCAATTAGGGAGACCTCAGAGGTTTCTAACAAAGAAGATCAAGGGTTTCCAGCATGTGCCTTACACAGACTGACTAAAGTCCCTGTCACTATACTCCATATCATATAGATGTCTTAGGGGACACTTATGCCTGGCCTACAGAGCAATCCAAGACCCAAGCCTAATGAGCTTGCTGCATATCTTCAAATCAAAAATGATTAGGGCTACCCATTCCATGGACCTAAATAGGGCCTATGACTTAAATAGGACATGCTGGATGGACAGATTTATCTCCCAGTGACTACCACGTCTTTGGAACAGGCTACCAATTCATGAAAAACAGAGTGCCTCTATGACACTGTTCAAGAGGAACCTGGACGAGTGGATGGGGCACCATAAATTCTTACTAGGGATAGAGCCCACAACCCTCCTGGACATGGGTAGTCATCACTAAATGCAATCTTGGGTACTGCTTGGCATATTTCTATGGTATATACTGGGATGAAATGCCTAGTCTTAAAATGACCTCTGGGTCAATAGCCTAGTAATCTTTTATGATCCTATGATCTAGTATTAAAGCATCATTTCAGTGGTGGATTACAGATAACATCACATCTGGTCACCTGATCATGTGGTTCCCAAACTATTCCCTTTACTAGAAGCTGAGTCACGATCTTGCATATAAAGACATTTAATGAATACATGTTATACAGTACTTGTTGATCTAATAACACTTGCATACAAAATGATGTTCCATTCCATGAACATCCCCAAAAAAGCATGACTATCCATTCTTTACGATGCTAATGCTTTTAACTTTAGGAAGCATGAAAGGAAAAATGCATCATTAAGACCATAAAAGCCAGTGGCTCTGGTCTTATCTGCCACTCCGCTTCCTTGCTTTAGGTGTGGGGTTGAGTTTTTAGTTATTTACAGGTGAGGACACGCATTTTAATGAATTATGAGTCTTTTACTTTGTATTAAGTGTACTGTTGCTTTTAATTTTAAAGGTACTGATGGTTACTACATTATTTTCTCAGGCTTTTTTGTTTTTAAACAGTGGATTATTGTTATAAAATTACTCTGCTGAAGTCCTGTAATCTTTCAGGGAATAAAAGCCCTAATTAACGTTTTTTGTAATCAAAGGTCTTTTGTCCTGTGTTTGTGATCTGTGAAACATTACCATCACAGTAAAGAAATTGATTTTGGATTCTTTTATCCTCTGCTTGTTTCTGCTTCATTTCGGATTCCTTGGGAGATGGCTGTGGTGAGTGGGGCGTAAAGTTGGAACTGAATTTGCCAGCCAGCAGATTTGCTATATCACCCAGCTCAGTAACTGGGGCACCATTAACCACCAGTTCAGCACACTGCTGTGTACTGACTTTGAGGTTTGTGACATATTTGAAGAAGGCCTTATGCTTGTGTTTTTCCTAGGAAGCTATCTTGAGCTCAAAACTGGCTTTATTGGACTTAATTTGCCCATTTAGCTGCCTGTTTATTTTGATGAGAGAGTTCTTATCTTTATGGGAGTTATACCTCCTGATTTATACATGATTTTTCCCTTTTATTCCATATTCAGTTTAATCCAGGATGCCATCAGGGTAGTTTGTTCTTGGAGTTAGTTTTGGGCTTACTTCTGGTAGGTAGAGCAGCTCCTGTGCAGCCACTGACATGGTTGCACAGAACTTCTTTGAAAAATTCTGCATAGGCTGCTTTGTTCTCTGGATTTGGAGGAGCATTGAGTTTTGACACGCTATTGTTTAATAAAAGGTAATTTGCCTTGGAATAGTTCCTGACTGTTACTGGGTTTACTGGGGTTACCCAGTTGATTTTGATTTCAGAGGAGACAGCTTTACAGTCAGACCTTACTAGGGAGGATGTAACATTAGTGGTTGTGCATACTTCTTCAATGTTTGTGAGTATGAGGGACAGTATGTTGGAACTTCTAGTCATATGCACTAGCTGGTTAAGGGTGCTTGTATTTACAAAGTCTAGGAATCTTTATGCCTGCAGATTAGGGGCTGTGTAAAATTCCCAGTCTCTAGAAAGGTAATCAAAGTCCCCCATAATAAGGTGTTGGGTTGAATGGTGAGTATTTCCAATAGGTTTAAGTATGCACTGTGAGTTTCATGGGACATGAAGAGTCACCTACAGCTTGCTAGGTTATGGTACAGGATTTTATCTATGGTGTCCTATACATGGAAAAACTCCAGTGCATCATCCTGTTTATCCAACCTAGAGGTATACTTGTTCTCAATGTATATTGAGACACCTCCACCTTTAGTCTCTGTCTGTGCAGCTATGGGTCTAAAAGTGTGGAAGGTACTGTAACCTTGCACTGCCTTCTCTGCAGCTTTAAGCCATGTGTCTGTAACTGCACATATGTCTATATTATCCAGAATGAGAAGGACTTAGAGAGAGTTTAACTTTTTGTTTAGGCTCCTGGCACTGAGCAGTAACAACTCAAAGTTCATTTGAGTTGATTTTGCTATGTTGATAGGTTTGTCAATTTGGCATTGCTAAAATAGGCTCTATTCTGTGTTGTGTAGGAAGTAGTGCTGTGATGGAAGGCAGGTCAGTCAGACTGGGGAGAAGCAGCATAAAATCATCAAGATATATGTAGAGGCAGTGGCCAGTGCTGCCACTGGTCCCAGGAAGGATAAAACAAAGGGCCAGATGTGGTGATCAAGAAACTGGCTAGCATGTTGGAAGTCTCCTGATGCAGAACTTTAACAGATCACCAGCCACTACAGATATGCCTGAAAATGGAGGACAGCAAATGTTGCAGACTTGTATATCTGGGATAGAAAATATCCAGAACCCACAGGCTTATTGGTTTAAAACAGTGCTAGAACAGTCATAGACAAAATGCTGAATGAAAAGCTGGATGCCTTCTGACAAGACAGCAGTCATCATTAGCTGATGTCCAGAAGGAGCTGCCAGTCAAAACAGATCAAAATCTATGACTGGTTTACAGAAGGCCCTGACAAGGGAGAACTATTAGATCTGATTAACCTGGACTTCAGCAAAAGTTGATGTTAGGAATAAGGACAGTGACTAATGGAATAATAATATAGGGCCTATTCTTGGGTCTGGTACCGTTTAATGCATTTGTTTCAGCCATATATCAGGCAACAGAGCAGGATCAGTGTATTTGCTGATAATACAAAGATAGGCACAGCAGTATAGGATGAGAGAAGTGCCTAAGGAAGGATTTGGGAGGACTAACCAAATGGATAGCAAGGTGACAGCTAAGGTTTAGTGTAGACAGTAGTAGACATATGATCAACATGACCTTGGAGTGACGTATCAGATATGAGTAGTAGCACTAACAGCAGATGTGCAGGAAAGGGATTTAGAGGTGCTTATCACACTTGATTGTACCTAGACTGGACTACCAGAGGCAGGGTTAGAGGGCAAATGGCAGCTGTAAACACAATGCTAGGACGATATCTAGTGATGTTGATTACAGATGGTGTGTGCATGTGTGCATGCGTATGTGTACATTTGTGTGTGTGTGTGTGTGTGTGTGTGTGTGTGTGTGTGTGTGTGTGTGTGTGTGTGTGTGTGTGTGTGGCAGTGTATGTATATGTGTGTGTTAAATTTCAACTTATTGATTTGTGTCTTACCTTAGTTGATGAGAATTGTGTTACAGAAAATATTATAGGGTGTTTTCTGTTTTGTTTTACATTTGACTTGTATTTTGTATTCTTACTTCATATTACTTTCAGGCATGCATAAATTAAACAAGGAATCATGCTGAGTTTAGCTGTAGGACTTGAAGGGGTGGGGACCACAAAAAGGTCATGTCACTAGTTGCAGATGTCTGAGCGCATGCTGATCAAGCCTGATGCACAAAAAAAAAAAAAAAAAAAAAAAAAAACAATTCTTTAGAATAACAATTGCTCTAAACCGAGAAAACTACTAAAATCTTATCTATTATTTTATTTGGTCTTTAGCCAATAGCTAAAATGCTCTCATTTAGTTCACCCTCACAAGTCTGAGAAACTTAAAGACATTACCTAATTTCCTGTAAAATAAAATGCATGTACATGTGGAAAAGGCTATCATGGTGAAACTTGATATATTTTACACAGGACAGTGAGGTATACAGAAAGATTTTTTTTTGTCATGCAGTAATAAATTAGAAGTGTTTCACTTATGAGCTCTTAAACATCCACAACACATTTTTTAAACAGCACCCCTGCCTGACCTAAATACTTCATTTTATCTAAATTAATTGTCAGCATTATGTGTTGCTAAAACAGACACAATGATTTACAAACAATGACATACTTGTTTTAAACATTTGTAGAGCTAGTTGTATTTATAACAAGCAACAACTGCCCTCCTATTTAGATTCAGCCCTTTTCATCTGTTTTAACACAGATTTCCTTACAGTAAGATGCAAAGGGTAACATTTCATGTTTTTTGTTATTTTTATAAGTGCGCTTGCAATTTTGCAAATTTAGCAAGAATTACAAATTTGTGGTTTCCATAATATAACTGATGCATTCATTCCAAACTGTTTAACAAAATACATCAAATTATACAGTTTAAATTCTCCTGCCATTTTTGATACCACAGCCTTGTGTAAACAACTTCTCTGGGCTTACCTCTCAACTGTCTCCAATTTTCAGGGTCATCACTGATTTTGACTCAAATTTTAGCTCTGTCTGTCTTTATCACTCCGAAAATTGGTGGCTTTCAGAGAAAAGGCAGTGAATTATATTTAGTAAATAATGACAATAATTAGAGATATAGACTTCTTTAAATTCAGAAAATGTGTATTATACAATGACTGGCCATTAATATTCAAAAATGAACATGCTGTTTGGACAGCCCAACCAGCGTGCCTGTTGTAAATCGAGCATATGCCAACAGAAAAAAGTCCATTTGGTAGACAGGCATTAGTGTGAAGCAAAGTATGTTTGAAACTGAAAAGTGTGTCATTATTTAGTGACTTCTTTCCTCATAAAATTTGTGATTTTCCGACAAATCACTGAGGAATGAAATCACTAAATAATGACATGCATTTCAGACATTCTTTCCTTCATACAATGGGCACTCATTCTCCCTAATTTCTAACTTTATTAGACAACCATTAACAATTGGTCCCCCTCCTTCATTTATACTTTGTCCACATTTCTTGAAATAAAAGCTCGAGAGGTACATATG
The DNA here is from genome assembly GCF_019279795.1 of Protopterus annectens. Taxonomy (NCBI): domain Eukaryota; kingdom Metazoa; phylum Chordata; order Ceratodontiformes; family Protopteridae; genus Protopterus; species Protopterus annectens. The sequence continues at coordinate 722,644,764 of NC_056730.1, read as the reverse complement.
AGAGCAAAGAAAATACAAAGAAGATCAGGTACATTCTGCAAAACTAAAGAAACATAGCTGATTTTCTTTGTATTTTCCGCCAGTCTCTCTCGTACCTATACACTATCTGGAAGGTTATATATTTTTTTCCTTTAAAAAAAAATAGCAACGGAAATCATCCTTTCTCCATTACTTACTTTCTACAGGACTGATATACTGTGTAAGTGTGGGAATGTAAGCCCCATACGCATGTGCAGTACATTATTAAAGGGCAGAACTGCATAACAATGCAGAAATACACCATGTAACTTTTTTCTTAAATAATGTCATTATATAATAGCAATAACCCATGCCTGGGTGTGGATAATGCTGATTTACCCATGGTTGGCTTTGTTTGGTCACTCGGGCTTCGGCTGCATGACCAAACCACACCAACAGTGAGTAAATCCAGCATTACTCACACCCAACTGTGAGCTATTGTTATATTAACTTACATTCCCTTATTCTGTCAACATCTAACATTAATGGTACTAATATTTTAAGACTGCCCTGATTGCCCCTGATTATTTTTGGAGTTGTCCGTGACTGGTTTAGACCTATACACACTCAGTACTGTTTCAGTAGATAATACATATTTTCCTAGGTATTTGCTTTATTTTTCTTGTTATTCTAATATATTTTTGCCATATTGAATGAATTTACACAAGCAACTCTCATTGTTGGTTTAACTTTGCGACATAGTCTGCTGTTTCTAAAACATGTAAAACTTGTTTATCTCGTACAGCTGCTCATGCCCTTTAGTAACCTTGTGTGTGTAAATGTAGCATGATGTGGAGAGCAAAGCTCAAGCAGATCTGTAATGTTTACACTTCTGTGAGAACACTGCACATCTGTTGTACTCGCCTGTTCTCAGTGCTTATATTCTTTTATGTCACATGATTAGAGGGCATGTTACTTTGCCAGTTGAATCAATCTGTTGTTGTAAAGATGACTGTGCTTATTGTATTTTATGTGCTACACTGATAACACATGCTTTGTAGGTATGTTGTTGTACTGTGACTGTGACAAATGTACAAGTATGTTGTTTTGCTAAGGCTGTAATGATGACTGCACATATTGATAATGTATATTGACAATAACGTTTCCTGCTTCAGAAACATACTGTGCCAGTGGGGTTATTTCTGTGGACGTTTGTACTCATTAACTTTCAAACATATTATAAATTAATTATTTATTAGTTATACATAACATATCTTTATGCAACATTTGAAATTAAATAAAAACGTACAACTATAACACATGTGATGTTACTATTATTATTGTTTTTCTTTTTTTTTTTTTTTTTACTAAAAATATGTACACTGCATACAAAAATGAAACTATGCATTTCTAGACAAATATGCCCTTGTACTCTCTGTTATTTGTTTTTGTTTTACATGTAGTCACACATGCTTGTTTTAAAAGTGAGGAAACTAGAATTTTCATAGACCTCTTTTAATCAGAAGCCTAGATTTTGATGGGATACAAAGACTGCTTGGTCAGTCTAGTTAGCCCATGTGTATTTGTTCTGAATAATCCATGTATTCTGCTTAATCAGCAAATTATATATTTAATTTTTCCCTGAAATAAAGACAATAAGTCCCTGACTAAAAGAAGTATAAATAAAATATATTTTAAATAACACTGGATGTTTCCATGCATGACAACCTTAGATATAGTGTAAACAGAGAACTGCCTAAGCTGCAAAATTACTGGTGCTACTTTGAGGTCTACATTTATAATTGTAAATGTTTCTTGTATAAATAGCAAAATTCAGTTTGCAAAATGTCTTGGCATCTTTACAAGGAAATGCTTGAAATTAATGTGTTGCCTTATCTTTGGGTCTAGAAAGTAAGCAGTATTAAAATGTTTATTTATTGACACAATTCGTATTCAATTTGACAAATTGTGTTTGTTTTGTCAGTGAGTGCAGATTTTGTTGAATTTGATAAAAGCTGTTCTCTTCTGGAATTGTATATTATGATTTCCCTCTTTTTTTGCTCACTATATGATGCTAAAGTATAAAGCAAATGTATTTATCCTTCCTCTCTTTCCAAAACTGGACTACTCATATTTGGAGTACAGTTCTGGCCTTTCCTACAAACAAATAATAATGCCCAACATGGTGTATTATTGTATAAATAACACCTGCCTAGTGGTGTTCTAAGGCCTGTTACTATAGCCCGAGGGCCTCAATACCTCTGGAAGGGATTTATTTACCAGCTTCAGATGACCAGAGGTGATGAGATGCTCTAACCAGCATCTGGTTTCTTTGAAACTCTTTTAGCAGCACTTTAAAATCTGACAGGAAAGATTTCTGCCAGGATATATATCTCACATCCACATAGACAGACATCATCTGGCTTTTGCTGTGGTAAGATACTCAGTACACATCAGCTTGCCTTGCTTTAATAAGTAGTCATAGAACAGTAATTATGTAGTTAGTCAGGGACTTTTAGTGAGAATAATTTAGTATTGTTGTCTGCATCTGTGGAGAAACTATTCAACTGCATTATTTTTTATATATCTGTGGTTGAAACTCTGTTGTTTATTGTATTCAGTATTCTCCTGTTTTCTGTTTTATTATTTATCATTAAATATTTTAATACTTTTCATTGTGGCTGGTGCTTTAGAGAATATGTTTAACATCTTGAGAGTACTTATGCTTGCTTTAGTGACACTGTGACCACTCCTGAAAGCTTTGCTGCTTTAGTCACACCCTACCATTTGTATTAGTATTAATTTTACACAATATAATTGGGTACCCATTGTGGAACCTTAGGATAGCTGACTGATGGCAGTGTGATTACCTCAGAATCTGGGCAGAAAGGGGCACCACTAGTAAATCTGTGCCAGCCTTTCCCATGTGTGTATGTGTGTGTGAAACTCAAATATCCAAGTTTATGCGTCAGCTACTGGGAACAAGGACACTGAGCTCCAAAGTGGTCAGTGTGGAGATTTGTGTGGGTCTGGAGAGAGAAAAGGAGTCCAGCCCCAGGTCTGGAGCATGCTCTCTGTGTGCTCTTAAGGGAAATTGTGCTTGGTACAGGGAGCTGCATCTGAAAATACTGTGTGAATCCATCTTTGCTGTTAATGACCGTCCCCCACCAGAGTCAGTGGTGAGGACTGAGTCTCCTTGATTGGTGGCCCAGAGTAGGAACATGTCACACTAGAGATGAGCAGGGGAAAGTTCTGGCCAGCAAAGAACAGTGCCAGAAGATAATCCAGCTTTACAAGCCGTAAGAGCTTCACTTTGACACACTTTTGTAGCAGAATGAAGTATATAACAGTTTTTAAAACTCTTTGTTCTTCAGAGGCATCCTTCATTTCTGTAGGGTGTCTGCTTTTACAAAGCTAAAATGTTTCACCATCATTCAAAGAATTTGAAAAGCAGTAAAAGACTTTGTACTCCTTAACCTTTTAAGTTTTTTCTGTAACTTGTGGTATATGGAGCAGATAAAAATTCAGATACAACAAAGAATTATGATTGGGTCACACCAGTCATAACCCTTTATTATGTGTTCTCAACATGGTTGCCAAAATTCACCTCTTCAACCTTACTATCATGGTGAATTTCTTTGCATCCATGTCTCAAATGAAATGCATAATTAATAATGTGGTTATGGTTGCAGCTCAGATCATAATAATCTTATGTGGTGCCTAGAACTTTTGCTGCTCCATGTACTACCAGTTGCATAACAAAACAAAAAGAATAAAAAAATGTAATAGTGTGAAGTATTTTACCAGCTATCATAGCCCTTGAAAGCCAATAAAAGACTTAGAGCTGCCCAAGAAGCAGCAATAAGAAACATAGAGGATTATGAGTGGGTCATCAATGCTACCTGATTTATTATGTGTTCACAGTATGAATGCCAAGAAATAGAAATTCAGCTCGAGAAAGCATTGGTGACCCAATCATAATTCTTTGTAGTGCATGAAGCTTTATCTACTCCAGGTACTACTAGTTACAGTAAAAACAAAAAGAAAAACAGTAAGCATTTTATTGGCTTTCAAAGCCATTAAGCACTGTCAGAAAGGTAGTGTAACACAGTCTTTACATTTTGAATCAGCTTCCAGGCTTCTCAAATGTCCAGATTTTGATAGAATGTCCATATTCGGGTCTATATTAAATCATCGACTGCTTAACTTGTCGAACACCTAAACATCGACAGCTAAGGGTCGAAAACTGACAATGTCGAACAGCTAGTTAAGCAAATTCTTTCATCAGGAAAGAATTCGCTTGACCAGGCCACAGTAACACAAACTTCCAAGCCATTACAAAGTGGGGGGATTCGCCCCCACCCCCCAATGTGCCCCCCACACTTCCCCTAACTAAACATACCAACTCCGAGATCACTCTACATTGGAGAAAGGGCAAACTCCCGATAATGATAATGGCCAAGCGAATTCTTCCCGGATGAAAGAATTCGATTAACTGGCCGTTCAACATTGTCAGTTTTTGACCCTTAGCTGTCGACGTTTAAGCGTTCCACATACTAAGGGGGCGATAAAATAATATAGACCCCATAGTCTTGCGTCATGTATTTGGTCTGTTCCACATAAAGTACATGGTCTTCAGACAAATTACTGAGGACTGAAGACAATAAATAATGACATACATTTAGGTTTCATTATTTGTATCCTTCAGAAAATGCAGGTAAACACTCATCCTGTTATTCTAGTAACTTTCTAAGTTTATAACAGGAGGTCAGGGACACATTTCCGATATGGACAGCAGGCAGAAACATTTTTTTTTACTCTGTCACTGTCATTTGCTGGTCAGTGCTGGCAGATTTGACTGCCTAATCCAAGACCTGACCTCAACAGTTTTACTCCCTTCACTCTCCTAAAATTGTATCACCTGCCAGTCTTCCAGTTTTCTTCTCCCCCTTGAAAAATTCTCTTTCATTATAACAAATTTTAAACTTGAAGTTTAGAAACTATAAAAATGCAAACTAATGAAGTGGTCTGCAAACAACTTCTGTATCTGTGTCTTTCTCTCTGGTTCATTCTCCCCCAGGTCTTTCAACTTATTGATAATAGCAGACAGCCCCAGCATTTTTGAACCCCCATGCACTGTCTCCAGCTACCTATATAACACTTGAATGTTCTTTCACATCCCCTAGATCTACAACTACTTTAAATGTATCTCTGAGCTGTTGTTTCCATATTATGCTGCCTGTCAGTTAGCACAGAGGATTAAGGCTATCGCTGTTAATGAGCTGCTTCCTCCTGTCCAGGATGTTTGTCCATTATTCTCTATTTGCCTGCTGTAAAACTCTGAGCAAGTCAATTATGCAGACACTACTCTGGGCATTTGTAAAGTTGGGCTCGACTCCTCCAGGTCTCCTGGATCAAATGCCTTGTTACTGTCTAAGAAACTATTCCTATGAAATAACAGCAGACGTTATTTGAGCCCTCACAGAATACCATGAATCATCTAGGCCATTTCCTATTACCCATTCATAGGTTCATAGGTAAGTACTAGGCTATCTGCCCAGGGGCATTTATAAGCTTAGCCACAGAGTGATGGCTTTCGCCACCCCATTAGATTAGTAACCTCGGTCTAACAGGGCTCCTGAAGTGATCCCAGGGTAGAACTTACGATTACCCATCCACTCATCAAGATTTCTCTTGAAGAGGGTCAGAGAGGAGCACTGTCGAATATGGATTGGGATTCTATCCCAGAGTGAGGGAAGTCACTGGGACAGGAATCTATCCCACCAGTATGTCCTGTTTATTGTTGTGCAAAGGTTCAAATCGCTAGAATGAGTGGTTCTGAGGGATCTCGTTTTTTTGAGGTGAAGCATGTCCATTAGTTCAGGGTTTGACATGGCCCTATAGGTCAGGTATAGGTCACCTCTGAGCAGATGGTAAGCGACTGAGAAGAGCTGGAGCTTTTTTAGTCGTGCTTCATAGGGTAATTGTTTGAGGCCCTTAATCCTCTTAATGCGGTACTTCTGTGGTCTTTCTAGTTGTTGCAGGTGTCTATTGAGGTACATCCCAAATGGGGCATTGTACTATATTATGGGCCTAATGAGTGAGGAGTAAAGGGGCACAATCACCTCCTTGGATCTGGATGAAAAACCCTTTGTGATCAGGTGTGCCACATAGAAGGATTTCCTGACCGTTTTGGCTATGTGGTTCTCAATGGAGAGCATGCTATCTACTTGGGTACCCAGGTCCCTAATTACTTCTTCTGTACTTAGTGGATTCCCACTTCTGTACTTAGTGGATTCCCATCTATGTGGTAGTTTGTAGGTACTTTGTTTTTTCCCAAATGGGATTACTATGCATTTTTTGGCATTTAGCTTGAGGCCATGACTTTGACACCAGGTGTTTGTCTCTGACAGACCCTTTTGCAGGATATCTGTGTCAGCCGGAGAGTCAATTACTGCACCCAATTTACAGTCATCTGCGAACTTGGTTAGCCACAGTCCCTCCGCATTTGCCTGTACTTCTGAGAAATATATACCAAACAGGAGGGGTCACAGGACTGACCCCTGTGGGACTCCGCTTGTGACTGGTTTAGAGTCAGACATGGTGCCTGCCACTCTTACCGTGTGGGTTCTGGTCAGTTGGCTTAAGCTGGTGAGTTTGTCTATGATTCCTGAGTGTGGGATGGTGTTGAACGCCTTAGCGAGCCCCAGATATGCTGTGTGGATCACCTTCCCTTTATCTATGGCCTTGGTGACTGTTTCAAAGAAGTCGACCAAGTTCAGGAGGCAAGATCTGCCTTTAACAAAGCCGAACTGGGTGGGGTCCAGTGTCTGGAGGTTCCCAATGTCCCTGTTAATGGGCTCCATGACAATGAGTTCCATGGCTTTGCAGACCAAGCTAGTCAAGCTTATAGGGCGATAGTTCCCAGGGTCAGTTGTGGCACCACCTTTGTGGAGTGGTATGACTGTTGCTGTACGCCATTCTTTGGGTACATAGCCTGTAGAGAGGCTGAGTTTGAATAGTGTTTTGAGATGGGGGGGGGTTAGTTAATTTTGAAGCTCGTGTAAGACACAACCTGGGATACCATCTGGTCCCATTGATGTTGTGTTTTTGGCCTTTGCAAGGGCTGTCTTTACTTGTGTGTCTGAGATATCTGGAGCACCACATTCTTCTGGGATGGGTGCTAGCCCCTTTGGTGGAGAGGGGGGGGTGAAGTTTGCACTGAACTTGTCAGCCAGGATGTTAGCAATGTCGGTTGGTTCAGTGTATTTATGGCCATTATGCACTAGCTTGGAGCATATCTGAGAGTTTGCCCCTAAACTCTTGACATAGTTAAAGAAGGCCTTTTGGTTATCCTTAGAGTAATTGGCTATTTTTCTTTCGAAGTTGGCCTTGGATGATTTAATGAGGGAGTGCAGTTTTTACTGATGTTAATCAGAGATGCCTTCTTATTTTGGGATTTTGTTCTATCTTGCAGGAGTTTCCTCCTTCTGTTGTAAAGTTTATTTATGGCTGGGGTCCACCAGACTGGCTTCCTCTTTTTTGAGGAGTTAGTCTTGGTTTTACTTGGGATGGCTCGGTCCATGCATTCTTGAAGGTGTTCATAGAATGCGCTTGTAAAGGATTCTGCTGATGGGTCATCATTTTCCATTTGATTGGGAGCTTTGAAACTTCCCACCTCGATCTTGAGGAGTGTGAATTTGGCTTTAGAGAAGTTTTTTACCTTGATTTCCTTGACTGGGGGGGGGGGGGGGGTCGGGATGTGGATGTCCAGTGTGATTAGTTTGTGATCTGATCTTACCAATGATGAGTTTACCTCAGGTGTGGAACATAGGTTTCCCATGTTGGTGATGACCAGGTCCAGTATGCTGTCACCTCTTGTGGGAGTGGTGACCAGCTGTTCCAGGGCGTTTGAGTTTATAAACTCAAGGAAGTGTTGGGCTAGGGCGTTTGAGCTTGAGTAGTTTTCCCAGTCAATGTTTGGATAGCTGAAGTCACCCAGTAGCATGGTGTTGGGTAGAATCTTCATACTTTCTAATGTTCTCAGGAATGCTGTGTGAGGGTCCTGAGACAAGGTGGGAGATCTGTAGCAAGCTATAAATTGAACAGTCAATTTACCAGCTGTCAATTGCACTTGGATGATCTCAGATTCTGTGTGCTGTGCTACCAGCCTGGAGGTGTGGGTGTTCTTGATGAATATGGACACACCCCCTCCTTTTGTGTTCCGGTCCTGGTTTTGGGACCTAAAGGTATGGTAGGAGTTATAGCCTGGTAGTGCTGGGGTGCTCTTTGGAGCCTTGAACCAGGTATCTGTCATTGCACATACGTTGATTTCTTCCATACTAAGGAGAGCCTCAAGTGCATGTATTTTGAGGTTTAGACTTCTGGCGTTGAGCAGCATTACCCTCAGTTTTTGTTTATTATTGTTGTTGTTTATGGAGGCAGGTTTATCTTTTGAGCCTTGCCTAAAAAAGGCAGTATTGGGGTGGCAAGAGTCTTGGCCAGTATTCGAAAGTCCAGGGGCGACAGGTGCAAGCCATCTCTGGCAAAGCAACGTGGCTTGTCAAGCATGTCGTCCCAAGCTGACAAGTACTGGATCCCCTTTGAATGACACCAGTATTTTAACCAATTGTTGAAACTGATAATTTTTTCTTCATATGCTGGCATCATTTTGGGTGAGGGCAGGATGCTATTCAGAGTCAGAGTCATACCAGCCTGGGCTACATGGTCAGAGAGCTCCTCAATGTATCTTTTCATGTAGTCCAGGGAAGTACGTCTCAGGTCATTTACGCCAACATGTACAATGACAGAGTCATATCTGTACTTGTTGTGGAGTGACCTGAGTGCATGTGTTATGTGACAGATTCTGGCACCCGACAGGCAGCTTACGGTAACCTTCTCCTTGTTCAGTCTATTGAGTGGGACGTCTGTGTGCCTGATGACAGAATCACCGATTACTAGTGTGTTAGGTGTGTTATTTAGCCTTAGGGGCTGTTTTTGCTTGGCACACTGACGTTGTGACGTATGTGTTACCTGGCTTCTGTTGTGGGGTGGGGGTTGCTTGGGTGTATGCTTAGGAGGTCTCTGTTGTTTAGGTAGGTTCTTATTTAGAGCCTCCGAGTATGTTTTTGCATGTTTCTGAGAGTTGTTTGCTGGTGCAGCTATGGCTGGTCTATGTGAGGCTGGTAATGTGGTGCTAGTGTTGCCCTTCTCCTTGTGACTGGATGATCCAGTTGTGGTTTGAGAGAGCTTAGCCTCCAGCTTGGCTGTGTAGCTGCATCTCTCACATATGTTTGTGTTGGTTGGGAGGAGGAGGGGGTTGTCTGTGTACATGAGGCAATTGTAACATTGCCTCAGGATGCCCAGATTCACCAGCTGGACCAGAGAGTACACCTGAAGCTGTCCCTTGAACGTGCCTGAATAGATGGTTGGGACTGTATTGCTGATTGGATGAGTATAGAGCCTTATACTTCCTGAGTATAGGGCTGAAGTGCCAGCTGTACGCTAGTGCTAGTTTTAGTAAGTTGTTGTTGTTGTTGTGTCTTTTCGGCTTTTCCCGGTTAAGGGTCGCCACAGCGGAACTCTGGTCCGCTAATGATTGGTAGTTGAGTTTTACGTGCCGAGTTACCAGCCCTGATACACAACCTTCAATGAAGGTATGCCCATTCACGCATGTCTCCATGCAGAAGAGGCTCTAGCTGAGAATCAAACCGGACAGCGTCGTACTGCGAGGCGACAATCCTACTGCAGCACCACCACCGCGGATAAATTAGTGAGTTTTAGTAAGTGCCAGTCTTAAATTGCCTTATTTCTAGTGCTGGGTTGAAGTGTATCAAGTTTCAAGGGGAAAACTGAAGTGCAGACTTCGTGGAGCCTGGAATAGTTTAACCGTAGCTAAACAGCGCTGTGTGATGCGCAAACCCGCACTAAGCATTTTTTATACCAGGGAGATCAAAAGGATAGAAATGAGCCCAAAATGGCCAATGAGCTACAAGTTGCTGGGCTGGGACCACTCCTACAGGGACAGATAGGCTGCTCAGAGTACCCTCTCTCACAGTGAACAAGGAAGCCACCTAATTATCCAAGTATGATATGGGCAACACAGGAACATTTACCACAGTTCTGGATTCAGCAAAGCCTGAAAACTGGACTAGACTAGTTCAGAAAGGCGTGAAAAGCAGAGCTTAAATTACTTTAAATACACAGAGGAGGCTAGTGCACTTAAGTGTGTAGCCTGTGACTGTGTTACAGGTAACTTAAATGCAAAAATGACAAACAGTAACTTTTTTCAAGTGCAACAAAGAAAGAAGTACAGTAAGCAATGCAGATATCACTGGGGATCCACAGAAGCACTGAAAAGCTGTGTTTTAGGTGGGATTAGCGTTTCAGGGAAACAACAAGCAAAAACAATACTTAATCAAGTCCAAAGTCTCTCTTTTGTCTCTCGGCCGCTTGTAGGACTCTGCAGGGCACCACGAGGAGCTTGCTGAGCTGTATACAAGCGCAAAACAGTGCTAAGCGTTTTTTATACCAGGGAGATCAAAAGGATAGAAATTAGCCAAAAATGGTCAATGAGCTACAAGTTGCTGGGCTGGGACCACTCCTACAGGGACAGACAGACTGCTCAGAGTTCCATCTCTCACAGTGAACAAGGAAGGCACCTAATTATCCAAGTATGATATGGGCAACACAGGAACCTTTACCACAGTGCTGGATTCAGCAAAGCCTGAAAACTGGGCTAGACTAGTTCAGAAAGGCGGGAAAACAAGGATTTTTTTTTTTTTTTTTCAGAAACAACAGAAATGCAGAGCTTAAATTACTTTAAATACACAGAGGAGGCTAGTGCACTTAAGTGTGTAGCCTGCAACTGTGTTACAGGTAACTTAAATGCAAAAACGACAAACAGTAACTTTTTTCAAGTGCAACAAAGAAATAGGTACAGTAAGCAATGCAGATATCACTAGGGATCCACAGAAGCACTGAAAAGTCGCATTTTAGGTGGGATTAGCGTTTCAGGGAAACAACAAGCAAAAACAATACTTAATCAAGTCCAAAGTCTCTCTTTTGTCTCTCGGCCGCTTGTAGGACTCTGCAGGGCACCACGGGGAGCTTCATCTACATTTCTTGGTTGATCCCTCGACACGTTTTAATTGATCTCTCATTCTTACCCTGATGTCCCTGTTTCCCTCCTCCAGCTCTCAACCAGAAATCAGTCTATTATACTTAGACTTTCTCCAGTCCAAAAACAAATCTGATCATAATCATCCAAATTTCCTTTTTTCTTCCTCTTGAAGTGGTTCCCTTTTTTTTTTTTTTTTTGTACACTGCTGCAGTTCCTGGATGTTTCCTCTCTTTTGGGTTCATTTGCCCCATTCCAGCTATCAAGGTTTCTCAGACTGTATAGCTTCTGGACTCCCTCCTCCATTCTAGTGTTTTCTCTCTCTGTAGCTTAATGCGGTGATGATTATTGTCTACAATAGGCCCCAGACTAACTTCCTTTTTGGTCTGTTGGCTGATTGTACTGGCTTCTCATCTCCTCCTTAATGCATTTAACTACAGGATGTCAATTGTTTTGTTGAAGATGCCTACTAGTAGCCCATAAGACTAAAGCTAAAAAATGTTTGGCCACTTTGAGCTGTACTGTACCAAGTCTTAAGTGCCAAATTCCATTTTCATGAGTTCTTTCCTTATAACAAACTTTACTGTGCTTTTTCAGATTAGTGATCTGGTACATACTGTATGTACGTATGTATTGTTTGTCTTTTATCAGCACAGAGAATACCCTTTCATGTAATGAAAGCTAAAGGGTGACAAGCTATGGTTTCATATGACAGGACATTGTGTGAAGGTGGAGTGAGATGCAAATATTATACATAGCCACTTAAATTCTATTTATGGGAATTTATTAATTTGTGTATTTGCTTATTTGTTTGCTAGGTTATTTTATTTATTTATTTTTTTTTTGCTTTTGCATTTTTCTAGTAGAAAATATTCACTTAGGGTACCACATTTTTATTGAAGGCCTAGTGAGAAAAATCACACTAGATAATGAATGTAAATATCCAGTTCAAGATATAACAAAGAATGCATTATAAAAGGCTGTACAACAATGTAAGACTTATTCAACAAATAGGTAGGCATGTTCAACATATATGTAAAATCAAAGAATACAAAGCAGAAGCAAACAGTGAGTATCAAACACCCTAGTAACAAACAGCAAGTATTGAACCCTTTTACAGAAATAGATACACCAGTCTGTGCATGAAAAATAACATTTTGGAACCATTTACTGATGTTGGGAATATACAGAGAGTACATAATCATCTGACAAATTGTCTGCCTGAGATGGAGTGATTATGGTTATAGACTTTGCCTTGGGATGCACTATATCATTATGGATTGAACAACTGGACATTTCTGTGGGAAGTGTAGAGCAGTGTGCACATCATAGATATATTACTATTAGAGAGTTGTGAGGTTCCAACTCTTGTACTTCTTTTTGGACCTCATCACGGATTATCTACTGCCATACCTCTCAACCTGGAATCAGCAAAAATATGGACAAAGGCCGATGAAAAATAGGTACAACTGGCCAAAAATCTGGACACTGATTAACATAAAATTTCCATATATAATTATGTAACCCAACCCATTCCAATGGAACTGTGGGATACCAAAATTCAAACTGCAAATTGAAGAACAGACAAAATATTAAGCAACACAAAATATAACTGGAATAATAGTGTTTTGTTTATATCAACATTTGAACTTGTATCAAACTTTGAACTTGTATAAAACTGAAATGCAATTTTCTTTCATAAAAATATAACTGCAACACTATTATTAAATAGCACTGCTAAATGTAACAAAATTACAGAATATTAACTAATTATCCAGCATCCATCTGCCTGTTCAGCACTAAAAACATTTTACACAATTATGTTCCCAGTTGGTCAGTGCAATCCAGTTATCAAAAAACTCCTGTCTGTCTACAAACCTAGCAAATCTGCTGAGTATTGTCTGTACTCATAAATCTTGCTAAGGCCTGCAACTCCTTACCTGTATCCATCAGGACTATACCTACATCCTTTCTTTCAAAAGTGCTCTGAAAGTCTTGTATGTTTGTGTGTGTGTGTGTGTGTGTGTGTGTGTGTGTGTGTGTGTGTGTGTGTGTGTGTGTGTGTGTGTGTGTGTGTGTACGTGTGTTTGTGTATGAGACATGGGGTGAGAGTGTGTTCTGGGTAATACTGGGGATGCTAACTATGATTGCCTGGCCTTGATGTCACATGTATGGCTATGGATTTGCACCCCAGCCTCTTGGCTATTTCACATCTGTTATCCCTGTACAGTGGACATTGTGATATGTACAAGGGCCACCATATAAGAAATTTGCAAAACCCGCTACACATTGGTCCCAGGTGTCACACACTCACACCCACCTCCACACAGCATATGAGTTACACACACACACACACACACACACACACACACACACACACACACACACACACACACACACACACACACACACACACACACACACACCTGGCATGGCTGGGAGTAGAACCCCTACCTACCTAGTTTATTTTATGCACCACAGAGATTACTGGAGTATCTTTTCCCCAAAGGTGTATATCACATTGGCTGACATCAGCAGGATAGCCAAAGTACACCATTTGACATGTACTAAGTGTGACTAGCCTAAAATACATTGCACGCTAACACAGACATTGGAACACACACAAAACATCCACAACCGACTTGTGTGGGTATAGAACCCCTAACAGAGGTCTATATCACAATATAGCATGGAGCTGTTATAGGACGCACCATGGGGATTATTGGAGAACTCCTTCCCCAAAAGTGTATATCACATTGGCTGACATCAGCAGGCTTGCCAACTTAGGGCATTTGACATGTACTGAGTGTGCCTAGCCTGAAATGCATTGTACCCTACACATACATTGGAACACACACAAAACATCCACAACCGACTTGTTTAGGTATTGAACCCCTAACAGAGGTCTATATCACACTACAGCATGGAACTGTCATAGGACACACCACGGAGATTACTGGAGAACTCCTTCCCCAAACATGTATATCACATTGGCTGACATCAGCAGGATTGCCAAAGTAGGCCATCTGACATGTACTGAGTGTGACTAGCCTAAAATGCATTGCTCCCTAAACAGACATTGGAACACACACAAAACACCCAGACCTGCCATGGGTAGGAAAAGAACCCTATCAGAGTTCTACATCACACTACAGCAGTATGCAGGTATGGCACGTGCTATGGAGATTACTGGACTATGACATTCCCAGAGGTGTATTTCTGGGTGGATGACATCAGCAGCCTTGCCAAAATTGAGCATTTGACCTGTAGGGTGTGTGACTACCCTAAAAAGCATTGCTCCCTACACAGACAGAGTCAGACAGACACACACATACATGCCATGTCTGGGAATAGAACACCTGTCTAACTACTTTATCACACTACAGCAGTATGCAGTTACAGGATGTGCTATGGAGATTACTGGGCTGCACCCTTCCCAGAGGTGTATTTCTAGGTGGATGACATCAGCAGCCTTACCAAAGTAGAGCATTTAAATTGTAGGGGGTGTGACTACCCTAAAAAGTATTGCTTTCTACACAGACAGACACACACACACACAGTTACCAAAGCTGGGGTTAGAACTCCTACCTAACTAGTTTATTACACTACAGCAGTACACAGTTATGGCATATGCTACAGAGATTACAGGGATATAACCTTCCCAGAGATGTATTTCTAGGTGGATGACATCAGCAGCCTTACCAAAGAAAAGCATTTAAATTGTATGGGGTTTGACTACCCTAAAAAGCATTGCTTTCTACACAGAGTCATACAGACACACACACACACACACACACACACACAGTTGCCAAGGCTGAGGTTAGTACTCCTACCTCACTAGTTTACCACACTACAGCAGTACACAGTTACAGCACACACTACAAAGATTACTGGGATACAATTCTCTTAAAGGTGTATTTCAATGTGGATGACCTCAGCAGGCTTGTCATACTGGAGCTATGGGGAGGGCAGTGTGTGTGCATGGACCATAACATATTCATCTAGGGGTTCACATGCCACATGCAGGCATAACCTGGGTCTTACTTCACAGGTACATGAATGCAGCTGCTAGATGATTACTTCCTTGCACAGTCAAGTTGCACATTTGGCACGTGCACCACATACTCTGTAATGCTTACAGGTACCAGTGGCTAGTATCTGCAGTGAGGGACATCTGACACTTGTGTGGTTGTGGCCCTTTGCCTGTGTGCTAGGTGGGACAGGCTTGGATGGCTCCTTGTCACAGTCAACCTCTTTCACACATCTATGTATATCTACTTTTGGCTTATTATAGTGTGTTGTCCTTACAAATCTGCCTGTAGTCCTATCTACTGTGTGTGCAAAGCATGAGTGGGGCATACTGAGGAGTGCCTGCACTAACATCTGCAGCTGCCAGATATGTCTGGTCCACTGGTGTTTGCAGACATGGCCTTCATGTGTTTAAGTGTGTGAGCATGCCCAGGATGACCTTTCAGTATGACTGACATTACCTTCATTTCATGCCCAGTATGGCCATCTGTATTGAATGTGTGGATCGAGTCCAGGTCATTTGTACTGCAGTGCTGACTTTTGTGTTGTACACCTACAGGTAGCATGTTGTTTCTGCAGGGTATCCGTCGATCATTTGGCATGAACTGTTACTACATTTCTGCATTTCTATGTAGGATGGAGGGGCACACCTGACTATTTCTACATTTCTACACAGGATTGGGGGGTACACCTGTTACTATAATTCTACGTAGGATGGGGGGGCGCACCTGACTATTTCTACATTTTTACGCAGGATTGGGGGGGGCCACACCTGCCTGCTACTATATTTCTACGTAGGATGGGGGCACACCTGACTATTTCTACATTTCTACACAGGATTGGGGGGGCATACCTGACTGTGACTACATTTCTACATAGGATGGGGGGGCACACCTGACACTTGAACACATTTGCTAGGACTGTACTGGTATGTCTGGTACTTCATTTCAGTCTGTTGTCTTACCTATCGTGCTGACTAGAGGCATACCAGTGTACTACAGATCTTAGCTTTTAATTACCTACATATTAGTTTCTGACTTCCTACCCTTCAGAACTGACATCACACTGCCTGACCTGCTGTGGTCTGTCTGTGTAGGCCTGGGGAAAGGTTACCTACAGGCCTCATTCAGAGGCCATAGCAGTGCCTTTATTTGCGTTTGTCTACACTTGTCTTGCTGGCTGTGAATGTTGTTGTGTATGTGACCCCCCCCCTGACTGGCATGCGTGAGTCACTTACCTTGTGGGTGTCCCAGTATTGAGAGTGGTGCTGCAGGGCTGCCTATGTCGGATGCACATACTACCCTCCCTAAACATGGTTAGGCACAGGTATTGTAATGTTTGGTACCCCTTTTACTGTATGTGAGAGTCAGAGAGAGGTGTTATTCCCTGGGTCCCTCTTGCGTCAGTGTATGTGCTATGTGTTACCTCTTTGCCAAGGCCAGGGCATACTGGGCATGCCTCCTTCTGCCTACTGGGGCAGGCTCAGGTTGTTCCTCCTCCAATTCACTCTGTGCCTGTGCAGGCCTTGGCAATGGTGGGGGGCTGTGTGGCCCTGCCCTGTGCTGTTCCTGCTGCAGCTGTTTCCACAGGATCATATTGTGTAGCATGGCACATACGATGGCAATTTGGGTACATGTAGCTGGCGAGTACTGAAAGGCTCCACCTGATGTGTCAAGGAACTGGATCCGTGACTTAAGCACCCCAAACACATGCTCTATTATAATTCTGGTCTGTGCGTGTGCCTCATTATGGAGTTCGTTTTAGGGTGTGTGTGCATTTTTGATGGGTGTCATCAGCCACGCCTCCAGTGCGTATACAGCATCCCCCACTAGGTGACCGTGTGGGATGTCCCCATTGGCAAACCTCTGGTACAGCTTTGTCAGATGCCATATGCGGGAATCGTGATAGCTTCTAGTGCAGCCAGCACACACATTCATTATTATGCCCTGGGCATTGCACATGACCTGGCAGTTGATGGAGGGGAAGCCCTTGCTGTTGATGTAGACCCTACACCACTCACCGGGTGGTGCTTTGATGCATATGTGCATGCAGTCTATAGCACCCACTACCTCAGGGCATTCTGCTATTTGGTAGAACAGTTGCATATTGCTGGCCAACGCCTCATGGGTGTTGGGGAAATATACATGCTCACCGGCATGTGCTGACATGGCATCCAGGAACTGGTGGAATATCCTGGATGCTGATGCCTGTGAAATCCCCATCATATCCCCAGTTGGCTTTTGGAAGGTACCTGTAGCTAGTATTCATAGGCCTACACATACCTTGGTATCCACTGGGATGGGTTACCCTTTGTTAGTTCTATGTGTGAGGCATGGCCAGCACAGCTCCACGATTTGCTGTAGGAGGTCCCTGTCCACCGTATAGTGCTCCACTATCTCCAGCTCATGTAGCCCCTGGTAGGTTACCCTGGGTCTGTACACTCTTCTCCGTCTCCTCACTGTGGGTTGGTGGACAGCATTCATATCCTCACCACCCTCAGCCTCTTTCACAAGTTGTTGTATGATAGCTATTGCAGCCCCTATCATTTTGCTGTACTGCGTATTAAAAGTTCCCCACTTGTTTACACCGGTGATGTAGAGTGTGGGAAAAACCACAGGGGAAGGTGTTTGCATAGTTTATAGTAGTGTTCTGGGCTGGGCTGGTCTGCTGCCTGTGTAATTGGCTGATTTGGATACATTTCACCTGCCAGCTAAGTTAATTCTCCTTGATTACTTTTCTACTGCTGTTTTCCCTTCCCACTGCCTTCCTGTTTAAGCCCGTGTGCGCTCCGTGCAAACACAATGCACAAATGTGCACACTGCTGCTATTTCCTGGTTTAACTTTTTTTTTCTTCCTATCTTCCTGTAAATCCCGGTGTGTGGCATGCACACTCGCTTAGGCTTTGTAAAGAGTGCTAAGCAGGTTTAGACACATCCCCTAGCTTAGCTGTGCTAAACTAGGAGCAATCCCAAGCCACAGGGCTCCAATCCACTTACAGTATGCCTGACACCCCCTCATGATGTCACCTAACTCCTAGGCTTGCACCAAGCTATTCCTACTCTTACAATGTTGGGACCTGACTCACATGCTGCGGAAAACTGGGATTCAATATTCTTCCCCTCATTTGCATAGGATTGCCTGCTAATGCATAGTTACATGTCTCACACTGAGCCTCCCCCCTTAGTAACCACTACTCACTGGCCAGGTTGTCTTCTGCCTGCCACTGACTTGCATGGCAGAATAGTGATTTTAGTTAGACTGCTTATTTTAGGTTTATTTTATTATTTTCCCCCCGATCTCATTTGCGCACCACTGCCCTACGCTTACACAGCCGAGATCGGCTATAAAAAATGTATTTATTTATTCCAGTTGGTGACCGGGGAGGTCCACTGGGCTCAAGAGCCCGTTTTCAGTGGAGGCCCGGGGAGAAAAGCTCCACAGTACAATGTTACATCACATAAAGAAAATACAAATGAAAAATACAAAAACTAAAAATACAAAGAAAAAATACAAAAACTAAGATACAACGAACAAATTATTTGAATTACAGTCAAAATAGGTGGAAATTCCACAAACAGCTGGTGAACTGCATTCAAGTATGAAGTCATTCTAAATTAAGCAACTAAGATGTTAAAGAAAATTGTCCTGGAGAATGAGAGGCATAAAGCATAAGGTTGGATATAGATATATTAGTTACATTATCAAAGTATGACTATGAGGGAAATTAGAAAGGTAAGAAGTTTAGCCAGGAGAGAAGGAAGAGGAGAGCTTGGGAGGTATAGAATGAAGAGTGCAGTTACATTTTCTTTGAGTGTGCAGGTAGCAGTGGAGTTGCATTTTGAAGGAGTGCAGGTTGCCACAGGTTCTCAGTGTAGAGGGCAGGGTATTCCATTTTTCAGCTAGGGAAAAGGAGAGTAGAAGCTGACCAGCTGGGCGCTTGGGTTTGTGGATGGAAATAAGGTTTTGGTGAGAAGATCTAAGGGGTCTGGGGGGTATATGGTTGAAGAATATTAGATAGTGCGGGGCAGCTTGTAGGTTGAAATATTAGTTTGTGGGCTATGACAATTTGGAGGTAGTCTAGTTGATTAGGGAGTTCAAGCCAATTTAAAGTTTGTAGGGAGGTGCAGTGATGAGAGAGGGAATTTGCCTTGGTGGCGAATTTGGAGATTTTATTGTAGCATACTTCCAGTTTGGAGGTTAGGATGGAAGAAAAATTTGTAAGCAGAGGTGCACCATATAGAAGAGATGGGAGGAGATATGTAGTGGCCAAGGTCTGTCTAGTAGAGGGGGAGAGGAATTGATTGTTTCTGTACAGTAGGCCAAGTTTTACATGGGTTTTCTTGATGTTAAGTTGCATGTGGGTATTGAATTTTAAGTGTTCATCGATGGTGACCCCTAGGAGTTTGGCGGAGGGAACAATGTCAATGATGAAGTTGTTAAGGCTTGTAATTTTAAATGAGTTTTTTTCAGTGGGGGTGGATTTACAGTGAGTGAATAGAAGAATCTTAGTTTTGTTAGTGTTAAGTGAGAGGTGGTTTTGGTGCATCCATTTTTCAGTGGTTGAGAAGGCGGTTTGAGTTGGAGACTTGAGATCTGTAAGGTTGGAGGCATAGCAGATCAAAGTTGAGTCGTCTGCATATTGGGCAATTTTGGTATTGGGAAGAGCTTTGTGGAAATCATTAATGAAGATGTTAAATAGCAGAGGGCCAAGTATGGACCCTTGAGAAACTCCTGTGGGGGTGGGAAGGAAGCTGGAGGAGGCTTGGCCCCATTTCATGGCTTGGGACCTGTCTGAAAGGTAGCTGGAAAACCAGGATAGAGTTTTGGGGAGATGTTGAGGTTAGATAGATGGTTTAGTAGATGGGAGTGGGAGATGGTATCGAAAGCTTTAGATACGTCTAATAGAACAGATGAAACTAAGTTACCAGAGTCTCGAGCTGAATTGACAGAATGTAAAAAGGAGAGAAGGGCTGTGTTGGTATTATGTCCTGGGTGGAGCCGTGTTGTGAAGGAGACAGCAGATGGTGTTTGGTAAGGAATGGCATGAGCTGCAGGTGAATGCATTTTTCAAGAATTTTAGAGATGGGTGAGAGGATGGCTATGGGGCGGAAGTTGGAGAAGTTACAGTTTTTGCCACCTTTATGGAGTGGAAGAATAAAAGCAGAGCGCCATAGTTTGAGTACATAGGACTCGAGTGGTGATCTATTTAACAGGATGCTGATAGGGAGAGCAATACCGTCAGAGGCAATTTTTAAGAAGGAGGAGGGGATGTTGTCAGGGGCATTGGTGCAAGGTTTGAGTTTGGAGAGAAGTTTTTTTATAAGGTAGGTAGACACCGGTTTAAGTTCAAAGATAGGAGTTGAGGGAGTCGAGGCAGAGGAAACTTGGGCAGAAGGTTTTGTAGCTCAGCAATAGAAGATGTTAAGAAGGTATTGAATAGTTTGGCAATTTCTTGGTCAGATTTGCTAGTATCAGGGCAAGAATACAGGTTGTTTATGATGGAGATAGCTTCAAGATTTATCTCTTTGTTGCATGATTTTCTTGGTTTCTTTAGTTAGCCAAAGGGCAGACTTGGCTTTAATATTGGAGCTAGGAGTTTAGGACAGTAAGGAATTTGAGTTGAAGAAATCAACGGATTCGCCTAGGGGTAGAGGGTTCCAGCAGATTTTGAGGAGTCAGAGATGGTGAGAATGAGGAAAGAGGACACCAGATGTAGTAGTTCTGTTAGGTGAGACACCATATCCAGTCTAGGATGGAGCCTGTGAGGTTGGTTTGTTGGGTAGAGTTAATTAGTATAGTTGTAAAAGTTGACGAGATTGATTGATATGGTGGGATTATGGTTACTGATTTTTTGCCCAAGATTTACATCTCCCATTATATAGGTCATAATTAATATTTGAGGAGGTCCAACAGAGGATGTCTTCCAAGGTATTGATGTTGTTACCAGGAGGAATGTAAAGGGAGATGATACAGATATATTTATGGTAATTTTTAGAATGCCAACCCACACTACCACCTCTATTTAGGCGGTCAGAGGAGAGAATGAAATCTGAGGGAAAGGAATGCAGTGTCAGTTAGGTCTTCAGACATCTACATTTATGGTAGGCATGAAACTGTACTATGTTATTCATCTCACTTTGGGCATTGATGGTGAGGTCCAGGGTTGGGTAGAATCCCAAAGCAGAGGTAGGAGAGAAGGTGAATAAGTTTGTTAGATTGAAGCAGGAGCTGCCAAAATGCCCTGCAAAACAGCAGTGGCAAACCCAGCCCTGGATTTAGAGTAAAGTGGTAGGTGATAATGCCTAGAGAAAGTATGCACTGAACTCCAAGTAGCTGCCTCCAAAATATCCTTGGTTGCCACTCCCCTCAAAAAGGCTGCTCGTGGGGATCCATAATTCGTCTGCTCAACACATCTGCTAAGGAGTTCTGTGCTCCTGGCAGAAACCTTGCCTGAAGATTGAGCTGTAAACTGAGAGCAGTCTCCCACAAAATCATTGCTTGCCTGCATAGAGGATAAGAATGTGTTCCCCCTTGCTTGTTGATGTACCACATGACAGTTGTGTTGTCTGTTAGAATCAACACCTGCCCTGGAAGAAGTAAATCCTTGAAAGCTATTAATGCAAACTGGACTGCTAACATCTCCTTCAGGTTGATATGTAGATGTTGTAGTCTGGCAGGCCACTTGTCTTGTATCCACTTTCCATTTAGATGAGCTCCCCAAGCTTTGTATGAGGCATCTGTCGTTAAAATCTGACTCGCCTCTGGCTGGGTCACAGAGAGTCCCTTGTTTAGGTGACATTCCTGAGCCCACCACAAAAATTCCTTTTGAATGCAAGGTATTATTTGAATGACAGTGTCCAGATCCTGGCAGTGCTGTGTCCATACATTTTTGAGATACCATTGCAGCTTCCTCATATGCAGTTTGGCATTGGGAAGCACCAGAATACAAGATGCCATGAACCCTAAGGCTTGAAGGACTGTCCTTGCAGTCAGCCTGGACTGATGAGATAGTTGATTGAAGTAAAGGGAAAGATTCTTTTGTTTGTCCGGGGTTAAAAAGGCCATCTGGGATGCTGTATTCAGTCTTACACCCAGAAAGCACATGTCCTGAGAGGGTACTAGACTGGACTTTATTTCGTTCACAGAATACCCCAGGCATCTTAGCACTGCTATCACATATTCCAAATGATGAAGAAGCTCTTCCCTTCCTTGAGCCAGAATCAGGCAGTCGTCCAAATAAGGATAGATCTGTATTCCTTTTAGCCTGAAAAGCTATCACTGGAGCCAGAACTTTCGTGAACACTCTGGGCAGTAGATAAGCCAAAGGGCAATGCAGAGAACTGATAGTGAGAAGTCCCAGCTCAAAACGCAGATACTTCCTGCAACTTAGTCTGATAGGAACATGAAGGTAAGCCTCCTTGAGATCCAAAGTTACCATCCAATGATCTTTGCCCAGCAGAGGTAAAAGCTGTTGTAACGTCAACCAACATTTTGAACTTGGGAATGTCCAGATAAGTGTTGAGGATAGATAAATCCAAAATTGGTCTCCACGTGTTCCCCTTCTTTGGTACTAGGAACAGGCGAGAATAAAATCCTAGGCCCACTTCTGGCATAGGGACCGGCTGTATGGCCCCTAGCTGAAGTAACAGAGAAATTTGCTTGTGAGCCTCTATTCTTTGTTGAGGAGGAACGTCTGGCATGCCTCTGAAAGGAGGCAAGGTATGGAAATAAAACCTGTAACCTTGGTGTATGATATCCAATACCCATCTGTCTTGGGTAATTAAACTCCAATTTTCCTTGAAAAGTGCCAACCTTCCTCCCAAAGGTGCTGGCAAGCGAGAAGGCTCTGGCAGCTGAAAAGGTAGGTCATTGGGTCTGTTTACGAAAGGACTGACCCCTGCCCTCACCAGAAGACTGTGCAGGAGAACTCCCTGTTCTAGGCCTGAAAGAGCCCTGAGCTCTGCCCCTACCACGTCTAGATCTACCCCTAGACTGGGAATCATAAGAAGGATACGTCCACCCTTTAGCAGGCCAATTTCTACTAAACTTTGGAGGCTGAACCTGCAAAAAATCTTTAACAGTCTGCATAGACTTAGCCTTGTCTTCCATTTTCTTTAAAACTGCCTCAACAGGAGAACCAAACAACACATCAGATTGTAAAGGAGCATCTAAAATCCTTGTTTTAACATGATCAGATAAATTTTGATCCCTCAGCCAGGCGTGCCTGCGAAGAACTGACCCAGTGGCAGCCACCTAGACGAGGCCTGTACAGCATCAAAACCACATTGCAAAGAATGCTTACCCACCTGTTCAGAAACATGTACTAAATCTTGTAACTCTTTACAATCAATACCTTCCGCCAGAGAATCAACCTTAGACTTCAACTGTGAAAGGAGATAGTTTTGGTATTTTAACATGTGAAACTGGCAATTCAAAGCCCTCATAGCCAGAGTGGAAGAAGTATAAACTTTCTTTCCCCATCTATCCAAGGCCCTGGCTTCTTTATCTGCAGGAACCGGATTCTTGACAACAGAAGCCTTAACACCTTTAGGTCCCTGGCTAACCGTTTCTGGGTCTGCCCTAGGACTCTTAAAAAGATACTTATGAACTTCAGGCACCCTGTAATACCTATCCGGTTTAACAGGAGCAGGAGGCAAAGAATCAGGATTAAGAGAAGCCTCTGTAAAAACATCTTCCACTACATCCAAAACAGGAGGTATAGCCAAAGGCCTATGCTGGGGTAAAAACAAAAATTCCCTAAGCCTTTTCCTGGAATCAGAGAAGTCCTGACCTTCCCACTTAAAATGCTCCCTCATGGAATGAAGAGTTTCTGAAAAAGAAAAATCCTCAGGAGGAGAAGCAGAAGGAGTAGAATCATCCACATCAGAATCAGAATAAGGAGAGTACTCCTGCAAGTCTTCAGCCGACTCTGAAACATCCGAAGCCTGCTCAAAACTCCCTAGCTCAGGCTCCACCCTAGGTCTCTTATCAGGAGGGGGCAAAGAACCCCTAATCAAAGAAATCAAATCTTCTGCCATTTTAAGCATATGCTTCTTGGGCACAGTTCCAGAGGAACTAGGGGTGACACCAGCTGAAGCTAAACCTGGCCTGCCTCTAGGAGAAGCTTTGGAAACAGAAGGAGAGGGCCTAACCACCCTAGGCATGGAGGGGAGAATAGTAACCTGAGAAGCCCCATCACCCTGACCTGCCTCCTGAGAGGCCACATCCTGCAATAACAAGGTATCTCCCTGGGATCCCAAAGAAACCTCCGGTGGAACCACCGGCTCCACCGACACCTCTAAAGAACCGGCGTCAGGTACGGACGGTTCTTCTAGCCTAGGCTTAACTGCTTTGTCCTTGCGCATCTTCGAAGAAGCGGGCGTCGGAGCATCCGACGGCATTTTATAATTGCACCGCTTCCCGAAAACTAACCTGGCACAATCTAATCTCCTCTTTATAGTGCGCTTATTGAATCTAGCACAAGAGCGACACCCAACAACGTCGTGCTCAGGCCCTAAACAAGGAATACACAAAGTATGATAATCTCTATGCGGTATCTGTTTCCCACAAGAAATGCAGTTATTCACTTTTTCTGACATCCGTTAAACCACTGAGGCAAGAAAAAAACAAAATATTCCCCAACGGGGTACTTAGCCAACTTTGACTCGGTCTGAAACTCCGGAATCGAAAAATTTCAGAACGCCAACCGGCACTTGCAATACTGCTTCTGCATCGGACCATGCGGCAAAAAAGACTGAGGATATGACGTCGGTCATGCGCATTTGTACCTTGACGTCCTGATGTCAGTCAAATGCGCCTTGACCGACGTCAGCCTTATACTTTGATATTCGGGCCGACCGAGGACAGCGGACTACCCAAGTGTAAGGACTGCAGCAATGTGAGATGAAGAACATCTTGGGCAGAGGGGAGTGGGGGATGTTGTTGGGGAAGGTTTTGTTAGCTCTGCAATAGAAGAGGTGAAGAAGGTATTGAATAGTTTGGCAATTTCTTGGTAAGATTTGCTAGTATCAGGGCAGGGGTTGTTAGTTGTACTAGGCTTAAGGAGAGAGTTAATGGAATTCCAGAATTGTTTGGGGTTTTTTGCATGATTTATTTGTAGGTGGTTGTAGTAGGACTTTTTATCTATTATGACTTGTTTTTTGTCTAGGTTTCGTAGCTGTTTGTATTTAAGTAAGAATACAGGTTGTTTATGATGGAGATAGCTTTTCCAAGATTTATCTCTTTGTTGCATGATTTTCTTGGTTTCTTTAGTTAGCCAAAGGGCAGACTTGGCTTTAACTCTTTTAGTTCGTATTGGAGCTAGGGAGTTTAGGACAGTAAGGAATTTGGAGTTGAAGAAATCAACGGATTCGTCTAGGGGTAGGGTTTTTAGAGGGTTCCAGTTGGTGATTTTGAGGGAGTCAGAGAAGGTGGAGGGGTTAAAGTTAGTTAAATTATGAGTATGTAAGATTTTGTGGGAGAATGAGGAAGAGGAAGTAGTTCTATGGGTGAAGGCAGGGAGGTGGTCTCCTAGTGGGTCGGGAGTGACACCAGATGTAGTAGTTCTGTTAGGGTGAGACACCAGGATCCAGTCTAGGATGGAGCCTGTGAGGTTGGTTTTGTTGGGACTGGTGGTAGAGTTAATAAGTTGTGTAAAGTTGACGAGATTGATTGATATGGTGGGATTATGGTTACTGATTTTTTGCCAGTCAATATTTACATCTCCCATTATATAGGTTTCATAATTAATATTTGAGGAGGTCCAAGAGAGGATGTCTGCCAAGGTATTGGTGTTGTTACCAGGAGGAATGGAAAGGGAGATGATGCAGATACATTTATGGTCATTTTTTTTAGAATGCCAGTTATTAGTTCAGCGTTATTAAAGGGAGGGATAGGATTTGGGAAGGGAGTGATGGATAAGTGATTGGAGTAGATTAGTGCTACACTACCACCTCTTTTATTTAGGCGGTCAGATCAGAGAGAATGAAATCTGAGGGAAAGGAATTCAGTGTCAGTTAGGTTTCAGAGATGGCTACTATGTCAGGTGAATTATGGTTAAGCCAGGCATGAAAGAGGGTAATTTTATTAGCTAAGCTTTGGGCATTGATGGTGAGGAATTTGAGGTATTTACAATTTGGTTTGGTTTTGGAGCTAAGGTTATTTGTTTGAGAAATGTTTGGTCCAGGGTTGGGATGAATGTCACCTGCTAAGCAGAGGTAGGAGAGAAGGTGAATAAGTTTGTTAGGATTGTGTTTGGTTGGGAATGGATGGTAGGGGGTGGGTTTAGGTTTGTAGTATTTGGTGGGGATTTGGAAGAGTTTTAATGTTGAGAGAAAGGTGGGGTGAAAGGAAATTAAAGAAGCAGAGATATTGTGGAAATGATTTGTAGGGTAGGCAGGCGGAGGTTGATGTGGAGGGTTTAGGTAAAGGTTGGTATAAGAGGTGGTATGGTACAGAGGGAGAAGAATGAGGAGTAGGAGTAGTGTAGGGGCAGGGATTGTAGTAGGAAAAGAGCCCATCATAGAAAGTTTGATTAGACGTGAAAAGAATTTGTAGGTTAGAGAGAGTTAGGTAAGGTTGGTGAGTGGGGAGGAGTATTGCTAAATGAGGTATGGTTGGTGGAGGGGGAGGTGGTCTTAGGGAAAATGGGAGGAGTAGTCTTGTGAGGGGATTGGGTGATGTAAGAGGGAGGGAGTATGGGATGGCAATAAATGTAGGACCACTGGGGTTGGGGGCAGGGTAGGGGGACGGAGTGAGCCTGCAGGGTGAATGGAGCAGGATAGAGCAACAGGGCAGAAGAGTTCAGCTGAAATAGTATCAGCCACTGCAGGATGGAGCAGAGGTAAGTAGGTAGAAGTACAGTAAGTCTGGGTGTAAAATAAGTAGAGTTTGAGCAGCACTCGAAATAAATATAAGGTAGGGAAGGTGGAGTAAAGTTAGGGGAGGTTTGGCTTTTGAAGTATTTAGGGGTGAAGTTGGAAATAAAAGATTAATAGAGTAGGAGAAGGCAAAAGGCAGAATGGTGCTGCCACCTAGTGGAGAAAAGAGAAATGGCAGGTAGAGAAGGATTGGGGAGTAAGAAAGAACAAAAGGACAAGACTCTAAGATAAAGGAAAATAAACAGTAAATGGAGATAAAGGGTAAGTCTTCAAAGGGGTACAAAAAAAGGAGGCAAGGGGTCACTAAGTACCAGTGAGGGAGTTGTTTGTGTGGTGTAGGCTGCTGAGTCACACACACACTGAGGGACCGGTTAACAAATATGGAAGTTTAGATATTTGAGTTAGGTATAAGGCTACATACATTTACTGAAAAACAATTTAGGGATTCCACACTGAGGTTCTGTTTCAGGTGAGTCCAGACTAGTGAATAGAGAAAGTCCAGGTAAGCCAACTGAGCTTTTGCAGGAGGTAGTCCGTAAGTTCGGGAGGTAGAGCAGGACCTTCAGGAGTGGAGTACTGTAAAGAGAGAGGGGAAAACAAACAAACTTAAGTATTAGGGGGGAGAGAGGAAGAAGCAAATGTGAGTAGTAGGGAGAGAAGAGGAAGAGGAGGAATGAAGGAATAGACAGTAGGAGTTAGTGCAGATTTAGAGGGAAGTATTGAAGACAATAAGGATATATCTAGAAGAAGGGTATACTTGAGGGAGAGTTAGAAAATGGAAGGTAAAGATAGAGAAAAACAGCTGTTGAGGGAGAAAGCAAGAGAAGGCAGGGAGAGAATGCAGCAGAGAAAACCTTATGTATGCCACTGTCATCCAGTACAGTTCAGAGTCAAAAAACAGTTATGCAATTCAGCAGAAATAAAATGCAGTAGTAGCAATATAGTATGTTTTTTTTTTTGATTTGTTTGCAATGCCTATGGCCTTATACTTGGCCATTGGCATGCTTACTACATGATATGCAACCTTTATTTGGGGCTGTCATAGCTACGTTTCAGATTTTGCAGAAATGTACTCGGTTACTAACCGAGTACATTTCTGCAGATAGCACTAGTCCCACACGGACTGTTGCAAGCTTCCTGGATTGCAAAATCACCTCATTTGCATAGATTTCTCCTGCAAATGGGGTGATTTGCATACCATGGTTTAGTCTGTGCAGGATTATTGCAGGAGCGCTTGTGCACGCCCCTGGAGGATGTTCCTGGATTGCACGGCAGACATATTGCCTGCTTGAGCTCCTGCACCGATCTTGCACTCCGTGCAAGCTTTTGAGAATCCAGGGGATTTTCATATAACTGATATCAATTCTTAACCAATTTGGTTGTATTATATCTAATTTGTTATGATTACTTAAACTAAAGATGTTTTTGTTTCACATTTGAAGATTGCAAAATTATTGTTCTTAAAATGTTTTGTAATAATTTGGAGCTTTTCTTCTTGGGTTTCCATTGAAATGGCCTTCTACCCAGTCAGACTTTCTCGGTTATCAAATGGAAATAAATAAATATGCTTCAGGAAAAATGCAAGCTAACTTAAAACGTGTTATTCTAATGATGTTCTAAGTTTATAAGAACAATATTTAAAGTCTGTCCCTATTTTTGGGTCCTTGCCCCCCCCCCCCTCCATTATTTAAGGCGTTATCCAGATTTCTTGTCTTAGGAATTTGAGAGGTATTAATAGAGGTCTGAGGAACCAGCCTGGCCACACCAGAATCTCTCAACAGCATCTACTACAAATTACTAATCTGCTGTGGTGGCAAACACCTTTACTGAGTTATCTCTTAAGATATAGGCCAACATACATTTATATAAAAAAAATGTGAGTAACTTCTACTAGCTAAGAATAATGATCTTTGAGATACAAAAAAAATGTATTGACAATTACTCAGATAAAAGTGTGTTGCCTCAGCAGCACTTAGCACTACAAAATATTGTTTCTTTGTTGTCAGAACCACCGCACCTCCCATGCACTGGCACATTATAATCATTTGAAGTTGCTGCTTCACAATAAAACACAAGCTGGTTTCCTGGCAGCTGAATTTGCACATAAATGCCTCCTGCTACAATAAAACAACTAAACTTGCCACCAACCTCTCTCATAGAATCCACCATTGTCATAGCTTAAAGCAATTAAACTGTCTTGAACTGTACAACTACCTAACATACTCGCAACTAAATACAGCAACAAACCCAATCATTATCCAGAAAAATGCCCTGTACTACAAAACACTGCCCTACTGTCCAGTAAGGGACCTCTGTTCTAGAAACAATTATTATTACTTACAAATAGGTTCATAGGTTCATACTAGGCTATCTGCCCTAGGGCATTTATAAGCCTAGCCAGAATGTGTTTGGCTTTCACCACCCATTTTAAATTAATTTTGCTATGCCCTTTTTTTGAGGTTAGTATACTGTGCCTCTGTCTAACAGTGACACAAGTCATACCCGGGGTAAACCTACGATCTCCCATCCACTCATCAAGATTCCTCTTGAAGAGGGTCAATGAGGGACTCTGCCTAACCTGGACTGGGATTTTATTCCAGAGTGAAGGGAGCCTCTGGGTTATGAATCTGTCCCTCCAGCATGTCCTATTTATTTCAGTGCTATAGGTCAAATAATGCTGCAGGAGACTCACTCTACGCCCAATATGTTGCTAAACTCTGGAAAAGTATCCCCACACAAATAAAACTCTCCAACAAACTCAATAGTTTTAAGTCTCTGCTTAAACAACATCTTAACCAGTCCTGGTCCTGCACGTCTGTCATAAGGTTAAGATTTGTGCTCACCAAACAATACTCTCAACCTCTCACTGAAATGACAAAATATATTTTATACATAACTGCTGCCTGTACAATCCACTAAGTTGCAAGTGGGCTTTCTGTTTAGTAACTTCCACCTCTGTAAAATCTTAGAATGTATAAACGTAACTACTATTTGTGTATAAACGTAAATAGAAATGTAACTACTCTCTGTTTAACTAGAACTTAATATTTAATTCAATATAAGCAAATGGAGCTTTTCCCCCAGGCCTCCACTGAAAATGGGTATTACCCAGTCGGACTTTCCCAGTAAACAAAGGCAAATAAAATACATAAATAAATCCATTTGTTGAGTAATATTTGCTGAATTTTACATTGCCAGCTTTTCTTTTAACTGAAAAAAGGAATACTGCAATAACCTGAGTAATTATTTTCCCTGAATAGCTATGAATTCCTCTCAACCTCTTAGCACAACAAATCTGGTTAAAGCCTAAAATAATGGTGGGCCAAAAGGCCAAAAGTAGAGACAGATTTTAAATATTGCTCTTATAAACTTAAAAAGCTGCTAGAATAACAGGAGTTGTGTTAACATGCATTTTCTGAAGGAAATTAATTCTGAAACTCAAATGCATGTCATTATTTAGGGATTTCAATCCTCAATGGTTTACCACATATTTTATGAGGAGAACAGACCAAAAAATATAAAGCAAAAATATGGACTTTTCTGCAAAAATCTAATCTGTACAGTTGAGAAGTATGCATGCTTTAAAATAAAAAAAAATAATGTTCTATGGAGCAACCTTCCTTATGTAGTAGTCTGATTCTGAACCCTGTACATACTCATGTATGCCCACATGTAGTCACACATGCTCACGTACAGGCATTCGCTTGCACTAACATATACACAGGCACTTGCATGCAGTCATTTACATGCAATCACACACTCACATACGCGCACTCACGCACACTCGCATATACACATGTACTCGTATACAGTCATATACACATACTCGTACACTTGCATAGATGCACTCGTGCGTACTTTCATACGCTCACATATACATATGCACTCGTGCATCCCCACATATACACATGCACTCACATACAGTCACATACACGCATTTGCAAAACTGGCATACATGCACTGAAGGACACTTGCTAACAAGCAGACACACACACAATTTCTCTGTTTCTGATGTCCCTTCTCCCACACAGCTTTTTTTTTAATTAAAAGAAAATCTGAGCCAGGAGTTGGGGACACAGTTCTTGACTTGATTTAAAGTGTGAGGGTAGGTGAGCCCCCCCCCACATGGTTCCAGTCCCCTTGTCCTCAGACATTAAAAATTGACCAGGAAGAAGCCTTTTGTGCTTGATAAAAATCAGACAAAAAAGCCCAGATTTCATTATTTAAATGTAAGTTATACATTATTCATCCTGATCTGTCTCCTGATAAATAAAAAGTTAACAGTCTTCCAGTGTACTAGACAGAATAAGAACTTGTTGATACACACTACCTTGGAATTAAAAAAAAGTCCATTTAAGGGTAATAAATGTTATACTTAAGTGCACATCGATAAATTTGTACTTAAATCATGTGCAGATAGTAGATGCACACATTAAGGCATTCTGTTTATCCTTGTTATAATATTACGTGTCAAATTCCGAAGAAATCCTAACGAATAACTGTAGAACACAATTAAAAAAGAAAGCACCTCCCTTGACATGTAAGCAGTGGTCTGCAGCCATAAAGAACTTTTTTTTTTTTTGCTAAACTCTCGCAGTCTCAAACTGGCAGTCAGTCACTACATGATGCTGATGTCATCTGTCATCATGCACTCCCTTGCTCACTGATGATGTTGCAAGACACGCTGGCGATTAGTGATGCCATCAGCGGTAATAAAAAATTGTAAATAAAAAAAAAAAAAAAACACGATTTGAAGGGGCCATTCAGGAATTTGTGGTACCCCATTGTTTTGCCCTCAAAACTGGGAAATACCGAGGAATTTGGTATGCTTGAGATGTATGTCTTGTGCACATTTGGCTTCAGGAAACTGTACTGGTTACTCCTGCTGGAAACATTATAAAAGCTGCAGTGAACATTTGATGTGCCATGTTAACAGAGGGACGTTATTTTTGCATTTTGTCTGCTTTATTTGCACACTGCACTTAAATTTGTTTAGGTAATCCTGACAAATCTATGTTGTCTTTACTGCATTTTTTCAGTTAATTTTACTGTTTGCATCTGCCTTGATTTAGATCTGGTGTGGGAGCCATCTTGAAGCAGTGGTAGTTGTATAGTAGCATGGAGAGATAGTAGTCTACATTCTCTTTCGTTACATGGCTTCTAGGATATGGTATCCTAAGGCCAAGTAATAACTATCACATGTTCATTGAAAACCAGCTCTTGCTCAACCAAATTAATTCCATTTGTGAGAGCTGTAAGCACATATGCAATTTGTAGCAGTCCTCTCAAAGCTCCATGCATGCAGTGAATATTATACTGTTTCACTTCCACTCATACAGATGCAACATCCTCATACTATTAATGCAAGACAGTCATATGCAGATTCCATTAAAAAATCACTACCTGCATCTCCAAGAATTTGTAAGAGTAGAAATCAGTGAAGCCCTCCAAATGTTCTTACTATAAGCACATATTCATTAGCATGTCATAAACAACAAAATATCCTTGAGGCTACTATGAATAAATCAGCTTCTGGGAACATTCTTTAAATTGGTGACACCAGTGTTAGACACACTTATTCCATGCTCATCAGGATGAACAAGGACAGCATTACATGTTGCTGTCTCTTGTGAGTCAGGATTGGTGATATTTCAAGAGCTATTCAAACCCTCTCCTCAATGTATAACTATGACATGATTGATCATAATCCATGCTATAGTGAACAGTGAGGCATGAAAATCCATGAAAGTCTTGCAGAAGTACTTGCTGGAACTTTCTACACATTTATCTGTAAAGGATAAGACTCTGATCTTGAATGACATACTCCCTACATTGATGCCTGGATTTAAAGAAAAGATAATTGATTTCTAGTGGGTCCTGTATGTGTCTCCCTGGGATGAGATAATTGACAACCTTACTTGCTTTGCCAAGGATGGTCTACATCTTTTATTCAAGGGCTTCTGCATAGAGGCCAAAGCTGTGTCCTCCTATTCTGCCCTTATAGGCAGAATTCATCTAATGAGCATCCCAATCTAAAAAAAAAACAAACAAATACTATAACTAATCAAGAAAGACTCAAGGTAAAATTAAACAAAGGTACATCCACAGTTTATCCATAAAGAATCAACGAAGACAGGTTAATACAATCAAAGTAAGTGCTTTTGTCCAAACCAAATGAAAGAACTTCATCAGAAATTTACAAACCATGAAAAGCCAGTATAAATAATGCAAATAAAATTACATCACTTCCCCTAATAACCATTTAAAGACATATTATCCCCATTAACACTACATATACATTGCTATTAAGTAAACAAGTAAATTTTCACTACCTTTCATACATATTTTAAAACAAGTCACATATAATAACACAATACTGTACTTTAAAAAGTTTTTTTAAACATAAAAGGTACCTTTCTACAGCTTTTAAACATAAAATACATTTCAGAGAACACTGGTCATTGAGGCCAGGACTGGCAAAGACATTAACTTTGAGCTGCCAATAAAGCTCCCTCTCCTCTAAACGGAGGGGCCAAGGGCCACCACTGATATTCTTGCTAACATTATCTATTATTAAATAGTTGAAAAAATGTCCAGGGTTCTCAGAGACATCTTTAGCCAAAGCGTTTGTGATGTTAACTTTCCCAATATTATATTGGTGTTCGTAAACCCTCTGTTTAAAGAATCTCTCTGTTTTCCCAATATAGAACCCTGGGCAGCATTTACATAAGGCAACATACACAATACCACAACTTTCACAATTGTATTTTTAATTTAATTTTTCCTTTATAAGGACTCTTCCCTAGTTGACAAAATTGGCCAGTCACCCAGTATTGTTTACAGAAGAGGTACTAATTTAAAACATTTTTTTTAAATTAAAAGCACTAAACCTACTTCTAGACTTACTGGAACCTTTATGTGTGGAGCATGTAGGATGTGTAAATACATAAAAACAGGTAATTCTTTTAGAGTATTGTATACATGTACATTTTACATCAACCATAAGTTGAACTGTGAGTCCAAGAGTGTTGTTTACTTAGCTTCCTGTACCTTATGTCCAGCTTTCTATATAGGGAAAATGGACAGGAAGCTTTGTGAGAGAATTTATGAACACTGTTATGCGATTAGCAAAAATAAAACAGAAAATGCTTTAGCAAAACATGTTTCATTAAATGGTGGACATAGTTTCACGTTCCAAGCTATTGATCAGGTACTTCCTGACATTAGAGGTGGCCCATATCCAGTACTATTAGAGGTACGAGAACTAGAATGGCAGTTAGCACTTAATGCTTTCTGCTTGCCTGGTTTGAATGAGAATTGTAATATTTCATGTTTGCTTAAATTAAGAAATCTTACACGATAGTGTATTTTTAACTTTTTACTAATGACATTAACATAATCCTTGTATATTGTATACTGATTGCATACACACTTTGTATTTGAGGTAGCATGTAAGTTTTAAGACTTACTTTAATAGTGTTTGAATTATTGTGCTTTGCACCTTTAATTCATTGCTGCTGTTAGTCACATGACTTCATGCTACATGGTTTAAATGCTGTAGAAACTGTGTAACTGCTGGTTGTCTGTGTGTCTGAAGAAGTTACTTTACTTAAAGTGACGAAAACATGAGAAAAATTTTTATTAAATTGACTTTACGTTAAAAGAAAGTGTTTTCTGGGATTAACATCTTTTTCTGCTGGCTACTGTTGGGCTCCTGTTCTGTTTTGGATTGTTTGTTTCTTCCACCCAGTTTATTTGTTTGTTCTACAGTTTTTATGGCATCTGGATCACCTAACAGCCCAGCTAGCCTGAATTTGTTCGGACAAACACAACCTTTGCAAACTTTGCAACCAGTGAATTTAACTAACATTCTTAATTCACTGTCACAACGTATTGATTATCTAACCCAGAGACTTGACTCTGTAGACAAGCAGTGAAGTGGCGAACCTAACACTATTACATCTGTTAATGGAAACAACCAGGGGAACTTGAACTCCCAGAATTATTCCAATAACACTGACCCTCAGTTTCGGTCTTCAGATGGTTCAATACCACCGGGTCAACAAGCGACTGTTCCAGCACAACAGGTGGGTGTATCTATTCATAACTTGGCACCACCGACTGTAGATAACAGTGCTTCTAACGAACTTGTTAACATGAATGAGCTTATTGGAGTTCCATCTTTTACTGAATGGGTTAACAACACTACCAAGTTAAGTTTTGGTTTTACTAACCCCCAGGAACAACCGGCTTGTAATGTTAACCTACCTCAGA
This sequence comes from Protopterus annectens, assembly GCF_019279795.1. Taxonomy (NCBI): domain Eukaryota; kingdom Metazoa; phylum Chordata; order Ceratodontiformes; family Protopteridae; genus Protopterus; species Protopterus annectens. The sequence goes on along the minus strand of NC_056730.1, from coordinate 722,609,505 downwards.
CAAATTTATGTTCGCTTGCTGACAAATTGAAATCTTTTGATGTGAAACTCTTAAAATTGAAGAAGCTCCAACTTGAGGTGGTATATTTTAGACAATGTTTATCTGAAAGGATAGTACCTAAGGGCCTTAGGTGCTATCAATATCCAACTGGCTTAATCCCAGATTCTCCTTTCCAATCAGAATTACTTTCTTTTTTTGACCAGCAAGGCTTTCAGCTTATGGAGTTAATGATAAAACACTACTCATTGCAGATTGAGAATTTAGTGAAGGAAGTCGAAGATTTGGACAAAACTATTAAACTGCATCCTGACTTTGTTAGATATAGGTTTGACTACAACAGAGTCTTTACCAGTATTGAGCAATTGTTGGACAGACTTAAAAACAACAAGAATAAAAAAATGAATCCTGACCGTATGGCATACACTAATGGTTCTGCTTATCCTAGACCACAAATTTCACAGGTTTGGCACAATTCTAACATAGTGCCGCCCTTGACAGACGTCAATTCAACTAATAATAATTCTGTTGACAGTCTATTACCACTGGAATCTGAGGTTAATAACACTGATTTCGCTGACACTGTTAGGCAAAGTGAAAGAATAAGGGCTAACAATTCACGTGAGGGGCAAGCAAACAACAATCAACTTGCTCAAAATTTTCACAAGGACAAGAACAACATGCCCACCACTGAGGCACATCACCCTCAGTATCAGAGGAACAAAAGGCGGATCAACCGTCGGAAGAGATAGTTCCAAATGACTCTGTTGCAGTAAATAACCTTGTTGTTCTCACTAATTCTAAAGGGGACTTTAATATTTACAACTTTTCATCTGTTGTTATAGAAGTGAATTTGGTAGAACTGCTAGCAAAGGGTAACACAAATGTTTTAAGTAATAACATTAATGTATTAAAAACTTTGTTAGACTTAAAGTGTTACGTAAGGAAATTAAATCTTTCCTTTTTATTAGGCAATGTTCAACAACCTGCACATGTACTTAGGGCTGCTAGTACGTTCAACCCTCCTCTTCATCCCCTTTTAGCTCTTTATGAAAGCGTGTGTGAGTTAGACATTAGACACATACCTTTCATTAGAGCTAGTAATACTTTTTATAAACAGATCGCCATCACTACGGAACAGTTAAGAGCACTAAAACTACTTAGATCAGATCATGTCCGTTTAGTTAAACCAGACAAAGGTGGTGGACTTGTTATCTTTGACATCACTGATTATAATAAAAAAATGGAGTTAGCCTTGAATTGTCCGGCCTATGCTAAGGCATCTCTTAACGAACTAAATATTGCACAATCAAGGATTAAAGTGTACTTCAGAGATCTGTTTATAGAAGCCAAAATTGACCTGGATACATTCAATTACATTAATATTCTCTACCCAAAAACACCTGTCATGTTCAGAATACCAAAGATTCATAAGAACCAACATGACCCTCCTATGCGTCCACTTATTGACGGTCGAGGTTCCTTGACATATCCATGTGCAAAACTCATTGACTCAATATTACAAAAATATCTTAAACTTGAGTCACGAGTATGCAAAGATTCATGGACTTTGTTGAAAAATTTGAACATTTTAGAAGTTAACCAAGAAGACAACTTTCTTACCATCAATGTAGTCGACTTATACACTTCTATTCCACACTTAGAAGCGGTTGAGTGGGTAGAAGTTTATATGAAAAATAAAAAAGCTCCACAAAGGGATATTGACCTGGCAACTGAGTTAATTGATATTATACTTTCCAACAACTTTTTTATTTTTAATGACATGATCTATTTACAAAAACATGGAGTTGCTATGGGCTCCCCTTGCGGAGCGAGCGTGGTGAACATGTTTATGGCTCAATGGGAAGAATATTTTGTATTCAATAACTCTGAAATTTACACTTCCTTCACTTTTTATACCAGATTTTTAGACGACATCTTTGTGATTTTTAAAGGAAATTAATCATAAGCTAAACAAATTATAGATTACTTTAACTCTACTACACCATTTTTTAAATTTACTTACACTTTTCACACTACTAGTATTGACTATTTGGATGTGAATATAAAAAAAGATATAGTAAATAGGAGATATGTTTCCAAAATTTATAGAAAACCTACATATTGCAACTCCTATTTACATTTTTCTAGTGCACAACCTTACAGGCAAAAACGTTCAATAGTAAAAGGTCCACTCAGAACCGCAAGGATGTGTACTAATGAAGATGACTTTAATTCTGAATGTCAACTCTTAAGAGACATGTTTTGCAATAGAGGCTACCTGGTTAGTTTAATAAATGACTTAACTGAAGAAATCGGAAACAAACAGAGTAGAGGTATAGTTCAGCCACTCTTGACCTCACCTTCCGTTGTCATTGATGTTAACCTGGTAGAGTCACCTCCTAGCCAGGTTGCCATTCGAACTGCACAGTCACCAAACAGTGACTTGGTTATCTTTATAAAACTTTCAATGACTCAGCAAACTAGGGAGACCTCTTTATGCAATACTTTTATAACCACCTTTAGTAAAGACAGTGACCAGCTTAGATTAATTCTCCACAAAAATTGGAGTTTCCTTTATAAGGACTCTTCCCTAGTTGACAGAATTGGCCAGTCAGCCAGTATTGTTTATAGAAGAGGTATAATTTAAAAAGTTTTTTTTAAATTAAAAGCTAAACCTACTTCTAGACTTACTGGAACCTTTATGTGTGGAGCATGTAGGATGTGTAAATACATAAAAACAGGTAATTCTTTTAGAGTATTGAATACATGTAAATTTTACATCAACCATAAGTTGAATTGTGAGTCCAAGAGTGTTGTTTACTTAGCTTCCGGTACCTTATGTCCGGCTTTCTATATAGAGAAAAAGGACAGGAAGCTTCGTGAGAGAATTTACGAACACTCTTATGCGATTAGCAAAAATAAAACAGAAAATGCTTTAGCAAAACATGTTTCATTAAATGGTGGACATAGTTTCACATTCCAAGCTATTGATCAGGTACTTCCTGACATTAAAGGTGGTCCATATCCAGTACTATTAGAGGTACGAGAACTAGAATGGCAGTTAGCACTTAATGCTTTCTGCTTGCCTGGTTTGAATGAGAATTGTAATATTTCATGTTTGCTTAAATTAAGAAATCTTACACGATAGTGTATTTTTAACTTTTTACTAATGACATTAACATGATCCTTGTATATTGTATACTGATTGCATACACACTATTTATTTGAGGTAGCATGTAAGTTTTAAGACTTACTTTAATAGTGTTTGAATTATTGTGCTTTGCACCTTTAATTCATTGCTGCTATTAGTCACATGACTGTCTAACTGCTGTTTGGCTGAAGAAGTTACTTTACTTAAAGTGACGGAAACGTGAGAACATTTTTTATTAAATTGACTTTACGTTAAAAGAAAGTGTTTTTTGGGATTAACATCTTTTTCTGATGGCTACTGTTGGGCTCCTGTTCTGTTTTGGATTGTTAGCTTTCCCAATATTATATTGGTGTTCGTAAACCCTCTCAATGAATCTCTCTGTTTTCCCAATATAGAACCCTGGGCAGCATTTACATAAGGCAACATACACAATACCACAACTTTCACAATTGTATTTACCTCTAACCTAGTATATTACATTATTCAGAGTGAAAGAATTAGCAACCATGATGAATTTACAGAAATTGCATATGCCACATTTCATCATTCCCACTTTTTGTTGGTATGCTCTAGTGTTATTTTCAAACATGTTCTTTAGGTTGTTCCCTCTTTTAAAAGTGGGAATGACAAAATGTGGCAGTAAATACAATTGTGAAAGTTGTGGTATTGTGTATGTTGCCTTATGTAAATGCTGCCCAGGGTTCTATATTGGGAAAACAGAGAGATTCTTTAAACAGTGGATTTACAAACACCAATATAATATTGGGAAAGCTAACATCACAAACACTTTGGCTAAAGATGTGTCTGAGAACCCTGGTCATTTTTTCAACTATTTAATAATAGATAATGTTAGCAAGAACATCAGAGGTGGTCCTTGGCACCCCCGTTTAGAGGAGAGGGAGTTTTATTGGCAGCTCAAAGTTAATGCCTTTGCCAGTTCTGGCCTCAATGACCAGTGTTCTCTGAAATGTATTTTACATTTAAAAGCTTTAGAAAGATAACTTTTATGTTTAAAAATCTTTTTAAAGTACAGTATTTGTGTTATTATATTTGACTTGTTTTAAAATATGTATGAAAGGTAGTGAAAATGTACTTATTTACTTAATAGCAATGTATATGTAGTGTTAATGGGGAGAATATGTCTTTAAATGGTTATTAGGGGAAGTGATATCATTTTATTTGCATTATTTATACTGGCTTTTCATGGTTTGTAAATGTCTGATTAAGTTCTTTCATTTGGTTTGGACGAAAGCACTTACTTTGATTGTATTAACCTGTCTTCATTGATTCTTTGTGGATAAACTGTGGATGTACCTTTGTTGAACCTTGCCTTGAGTCTATTTTTGAGCATCCCAATCTAACCAAAAATATCAAAGCATAAACTAGGCAACATCAGGACAGCCCTTGTCAGTGCCAGGAGACTTAACAACAAACTCCCTGATCTGGAGGCACTTCTGCATGTAGAATAGGTCCATGTTCATATAGTGACTGAAACATAACTCATGCAATGAAAACATCATCTCTGTTGCCTGGGTTCTGTGCCTGCCATGCATGCTCCTGGATTCAGTGCCTCTCTTGCATTCAAGCCTACTGGAAATAACAGTAGTGTCTCAGTTTTCAGTAGGGATTTCATCCTGTCCAGAGTGAAACCCAGTGATCCTCCAAGTCAGTTGAACTCCAGCTTAGACTTGTAAGTTGGACATTCAACTTATAGCTTGATACACACCCCTTCCATGGTTCCCCACGACATGATGTTAAGTTCATAGCATTTCTAGAAAGAATCCATACTAGCAATGGATCTCTAATCTTCAGTAAGCTGAATTACCACTCCACTGACTGGAATAGTATTACTTCTAACATCAAGAAGGCACAGTGTTTCTTAGACTGGGTGCATATGAATTTCCTGAATCTGATTGTCCATTATCCCCACCAGGAGTGGAAATATCCTAGAGCTAGTTCTCACAATCTCTACTCTGCCCTGCTCCCTATCCACAGTTTCTCCCTCTCTTGTTAAGTCTGATCACTAACATCTTCTGACTAGGTTACAAGGTTACCAACACCACCTTCTTTAGAGACTTTAGAAAAGCTTATACTTTACAATTGTATGACAAAATCATAAAATTCTGCCATGCTAACCCCAAAATGGAACTAGAATATGCAGACACATATGCCAAGGATCTTTTTGCTCATTTAGATAAATGCATTGATAGGGCCATTTCCACCAAGACACAATATGGTAGCAAATTCAAAACAAAACCCCAAGTGGTCAATTGATATAAATAAACTTTACAACAGAAGGAAGAAACTACTTAGATTATCTTGTCTCATCAATATAAGAATACAAAATGTCTCATTAAGAAAATGAAGGCAGCTATTAAGACCAGTAAAGCCTCCAATAAATGTATGCTTGCTTCTTAGACTATTGATAATTATCAGTCCATCTTCAGCTATGCTAGAAAACTAAGCATTAGTTCACATCACTGCTCATAATTTATGTATAACGGCACCTCTTAGTTCAAATCCTAATAACACTGACAACATACTGGCTAATACTTTTGCCGCAAAATCTTCCCTGAATTTATCATCCTCACTTAAAACATGCAAGAGTCATGTCTACCTGTCTCTAAGAACAAATATTGTAAAGTGCTCTTCAAGATCAAATGGGTCCTGAAAACATTCCAGGTTGTCTTATAAACAGGGTCAAGCAGGGTCTTGCAGATTCCCTCCTTAAGTGTTGTTCAATCTAAGCCTTATGATAGCTTGTGTTCCCAATCAATGGCACACTGCAGTGGTGATACTGATTCATAAGTGTGGCCCCACCACTGACCCAAGCAACTATAAACCCATTAGCTTTACTAGTATTCTCTGCAAAACATCACTATTGACATCATAAACCAATACATTATGAAGTTAATCAGGACAGATCAGTCCAATTCACATTTGTTAATGCCAGTTCATGCCTCCACAGTCTTATGAATTTCTTTAAAAAGGTCATGCAGGCTGTCGAAGAATGTCACAATATTCACACTGTCTACCTGAATCTAGCAAAAACATTTGATACTATACTACACTATAGGTTTGTTAACAAGTTAATAGCCTCAAACATAGATTCCTATGTGGGAAAATAGTTTGAAAACAGGCTCAGGGACAGAACACATGTTGTCAGGGTTGGTGATGCCTTCTCTATTACAGAAAAGGTAATCAGCAGCATTTCTCAGAAAACAGTATTGAGCATCCTCCTTTGTGGCATTTATTTCTCTGATCTTGAACCTGGTCACAAGAATCTCTGGCTAGGTTCACTGATGATTTTTGGTTGGTTGTAGTTGTCATAGCAACAAATGATACAACTTCTCTTCAAATGGTACTGTCACATGTTAACATATTGTTCAGTGGAAAATAGCCAAGCCAAATGCTAAGAAATGCAGTATCATTTCCTTTGAAAAATATCAAATTGCTACTATCCATTGCATCGACACTCCACTCTTCAATCAGTTTGTCCCCAGAGACCTGAGCACCTGGACCTCCTTTGATCATGTCCTGGTTAGACCCATTATATTATATAATATAATGCCCTTACTAGACATATCAAACAACTCAAAAAAGTGCAGGCACTCTAAACAAAACAAATGGTGGTTGTCAAAAAAAAATCTTAGCACTTTGGAAAGGCTGGAGTCAATCCCTCTGCACTCAGTGTCATACAGACTCATGAAGAGAGACCTATTGCTTTTCATGCCCTCAGGAATTTCATTATCAGAGAGCTCCTTTTTATAGATGTGTCAAACAGTACAGCAAACACTAGAACAAGAGATATAAATCTACATCAGGGAAGAAATAAAATTAAATAATAAAGAGATACAGTCATCACATTGCATTTCCCCTTGCTCTACAGAAGACGCTTTGCGTATTAAGCAGTTTGATTTCTTGTCTGCCTTGAAGCATAGCTTAGACTGTTGGATGAGTACCCTAGAATACATGCCTGGACGTACCGACCTTGCCCTCATTTAAAAGGCTAGTAGAAACAAAGTGTGGTTATTGGCAAAGCGCATATGGCCTCTGGTCAAATTGCCTTACATTTTATATGAACTTGCTTACTCTAGTTTATATAATCAGCCATGGTATAGCTTTGTGAGAATAACTGGGAGCTGTCCTGTGTACTCAGACTGTAAGTAGAATTTCTAGTCTATATCTTATTTCAAAGCAGAATGCAATGCCTGTCAATCATCAGTTTGAACATTTGCTTACTGATTAAGAAATTATCCCTAACCTTCAAGCAATATTTTTTAATGTGTTAAGTAATATTGTTATATACATGAACATCGACTGCTTAACATGATAAAGAAAAATTAGTTTACGATTTCTCCTGAAAAGATAGTGTCTGATTTGTCCAAAGTGCTGCTATTTTAACACGTTGATCAAATGTCATCTCCTACTCTGCAATTATGCAGGGAATGTTCAATAAAATGACTTTTTCAAGAAGCACTTGCCCCATGTCACATTTGGAACTGTGGGAAACCTGAACTAGTAGAAGTAAATAATATTGCCTTAATTTAGATAACAATAAGTGTGCATTGATTTTGGGAAGAAAGTGCTTACCGCACTGTTTTAAAATTGTAATAAATGGTTCCTTTCTCACTTGTGTACACTACAATTGTTTTTAGTTTGTTGAATTAGGGAATAGGATACCCCCTTTTAGCATGCATCTATCAAAACACATCGACAACTAAAAAGACCCCACAGGTGTTTAACTAAATAGATCAGGGGAGTAAAGACTCATATATATACCAAGATAGGCTTGAAGCTCTGCCTGTAAACTCTATTTGCTACAGACTTCTGCACTGTGATTTATGTGTAGCATTCTGTATAGGCTCAACACTGCTTTTTTTTTTCCTTATATCTTCATAAAACAAATGTCTCCATAAGCACTCAAACTAAATAACTTAATCTTCATCAACAAATAAATACTACACTCTAGAGAGACATAGCACACTGAAAAGACAAATCTATTATTCAGGCTGCCTCCAACTCTGAAATAATATTCTGATACATATAAAATAGAGTGACACCCTTTTCTTTTTTTAAGGCAAACCTTGATAACTGGATGAGAGTCTATAAATCCATCCCTAACCTGACTTGATTTGTCCTTCTGGAGTCAGGAGATGCTCTATGAGGGTCAGTATTGGTAACATGATTATGGTCCATGGATTGACTCTGCCTTTTCAACTACATGAATCTACATAGATTATATATAAGTAAAAATCATTTCACCAGAGTCAGAAACAGGAAATGTAGCAGCAGTAGAATATTATTGTTGCTACAAAAATGAGACATCACAACTTGAAATGGTTGTCAGTTGAATTGAAGTGCATTCTGTCAATATAGTGCATGGTAAATGGAAGGGTACTGCATTCAGAAATTGCTGGAGTGACCGTTTACTGTTAGTACTGTGAATGAGAACAAAATTGAATTTTGTTCAAAAGTCATGAATTAGTGGTAAGGCAGCTGAGTTTAAACTGGACACTGGTATATAAAACAATATAATGGATGAAACTACATATAAATGACTTGTTTAAACTGCAAGTCGAATAAGTCCGTATTCATGTTGCAGCTAAAGCCACTCAGGCATGCTTGGTTGAGTTGTGTGCACAAGAATGAAGCGTGCAAGCTACTCTTTCAGATTGTCACTGCAAACACGTTTAAAGCAGCCAACTATACAGGGCAGAGATGCCTGTGTGACCCTGAACTTGATAAAGATAGTTCATACTGTCCAGACACAAAATGAAGGGATTTTACAGTCTATAGTCAATGTATTGAGACTCATAATACTGTAGTCATGGGGGTGTTACTTGTGACTAATGGCCATAGAAAATGTGCATGAAAGCTTCAGAACATCTGAGATGGAAATCAGTGTAAACAAATGTGAAATGCTAAAGCTATTGCAGTACAGTAGCAGTCAAAATCTGTGTACAGAATATAGATCTCAATAAAGGAGCTGTCTACCATCAAGCAATTCACTATAGTAAAACACTGCAGAAAATGTGATTGTAACACTTCATTATAAGAACAGAAACAACAAGTTACAGAAGGAAGACCCTGCATCACAGAATGAGAATTTTAGTCTCACAACATGTTGAATTGTTTGAAAGCTTAGGATGATTACAGGTGGGATAGATGAAGTGAATCATGCAGTGTGGAAAGTACCCATTGTACTTAAGGCTAAAGTTGAGCAAGAAATAAGTATGCAGAGCCACTATGATTAACATTCAAGCAAAGAGAGCCTAAAGAATGTGTTAATACTATGCTGAATGTGTTTAATTATTTATTTATTTATTTAGCATTATTAACAAGGTAGGTAGACTGGTCCAAAGACCCTTTTCAGCCATGACCAGTGCAAATCAGGCAACTACAAAGCGCAATTTCAATACACGAATACAAACAAAATCAAATACACTGGTGGTACACATATAATCACAATAAATGCCATCAAGTTGTCCATTAGAAGAAACTATGATTAATAATTACAAAGATGAAGAAGAAAAAAGTAAGAAAGAAAAATTCAAACAGAAGAAAATACTACTTTTTTCCATCCATTATAATAAAGATAAAAGTCAGGATCTAAAAATAATTTCCTAACCCAAACTCTCATTGTCAGAATTTGTAGTAATCCACAAGATGTAAGTAAGCTAAGCTAAGTAAGTAAGATGATCAAGAGAGATTATTAACTACTGCAAACTACTGAGAAAGTAGTTGTGACTTTGTATAATTGCAATTTCGTTTTCATGATTGATGCAAACTAGGATTATTGGTGAATTACATTAGATGAAATAAGGTCAACCTCTGTATATTTAATACACATTTATGTAGATACAGACTTTTAAGCTGATTTCTCAGGATATCATCAGCATTGGAGGTGTTCCAGTGAGCTGTAGCAAATATAACTAGTAGAAATTATTAACTAGGCACATGACATTCTACTCTGGGGTACTACAAAATAAGAACATGACATATGACAGATCAAACTGTTGCACAGACTGAGGGTGTTATGGTGTGAAATTCAAGAAAACAAATAGAAATAGAAAAGTCAAATAGGTATGATAAGAAGTATACAGATCATTTGGTGACTAAGAATGATCTACATGCAGATGTTGACAAAGTTTATGCATACATCTCTTATGAAATTCTTGGGAATGGTACAGTATCTGTCATAGTTTATTCCACACACATCAAAGATCACATGTAACTGAAAAAGCTGCTAGAGCAAGATGTAGTATCATGTTGTTAAGCAGATCTAGAAAACAGAACTATTGAGAAGATTTACAATCACTGCACAAACTCTACAGTATTACAACATAACACAGCTTACACTAATGTTTGATTCTAGTCAGAAAGCATTTGGAGCAGTCTTTTTAGAAGAATGTAAACCAATGTTTTATGTATCAAGGGAATGACAGCTGTGAGGACATGCCATGCACAAATAGAAAAAGAAATGTTAACAACAGTATTTGACTGTCATAATGTCCAAGACTTATGGTATGAGAAAAAAGCATTGCTGTGGAATATGACCACTGTCCACTGCAAAGCATATTTAAGAAATCCTTACATAAAAAAATCAAGGTAATTCAGAATGTTACTGGTACTACAGAAGTATGAACTACAAGTACAATATTAGCCTAGATAAGGATGCTTGCACATATTTCAGATATTCTCAGTGCAGCATATCTCAAGAGTATGTAAGGACGATCTATAGGAAAGTCTTAGAGATACGATGAGTAGTAGCACATCTACTGAATCCTGAGAAGCTTCAAAAATTAAAAGCTGCCATTAGAGATGATTTACAACCTCTGCATGATGTCACCATGATTAACTTTATACTTTACTCAGTCCACGCCTTTCTTCATAGATGAGCTGTCAAGCATACAATAAGTGATGTTTACGGGCGATGACATTATCCCACATCAGCTGTACAATTCACATGTTGGGATAACAAAGTGCAAACAGGGAGCATGTGACATAATGTTCTGGTCTAATATGTCTGTACAAACATTTTGAAAAAAAAATTGGATTGTAGAAACATACATCTCTAATATACAGGACTTTCACAGGCACACATGTTATGGTCTGAGGGTCAAGGTCCAAGTCAGGTATTTTATTTTTCTTGTTTGTAGACAGGCAACATTAGAACCATTGCAGAAGAGGAAGATGAAAAAGAAAAAACTTGCATGACAAGACAAATACATTTGTTTTCTGTACTATAATAAGGTGAGAGGGCTAGAATGCTCCTTTACCAGAATATACATCAAAGATGCCAGTTCAAGCAGCTGTTGCTGCTCCTTACATCCAATGAAAATCCTACATAGTAAGAGGTGATGACATACAAGACTCCAGGAGAATTCATACACAGATGCTGAAGTTCCAGAGCTGAGCCAAGGTCAGTCTTCAGCTCACCAAGACTTGCCAAAGGTCATAGTGCAGTCTTTTTCAGATATACTGACTTGAGCTGTTGAATCCAGTTGTGAAAGAAGTTTAAATACTTTGTTGGAGCTACCTCAGGCATGGGATATTGTTGATATTAATCAGAGAGGTGATACTCAAAATTAGAGCAATGCTGATGTGTCTAGTTATAGTACATAATACAAACAATTTTGAAGATTAATCAAAACTAACAAAGAAGCTGTGGAGATGCCAAGATGATAAATAATAATTGCAGCAAATTATGGATAAGTCATATGCACACAGCTCACATGACCACAGCCTACACACGAACACACATACACAAACATGTAGTAGTGTATAAAATATTTAGAGATAGATCTCTTTCTTCACTAAAACATTAATGCCACTTAGCAGTATAGAAGTACTCTCCTTTTAAGCAAACAATAAGTCTGTGAGTCATGTGACCATGACTGGTTCTTCAGTTTAGAGCACAGGCTTAAATATTTTCATGAAGTCTGTTATGTTGCACACCTCATTGTGTTTGCTGAATTGTTTTTTTTAATATAATATGTTTCTCCACTGAAATTTTCTTCAGTCTATGCAGTATATACAGTCTGTCATGATGCCCCTACTGCTGACCACTATAAATAGCATCTAATGAGCACAGGATGCAGAACAGTATTCATTTAGTTAAGTGTTTTTTACTCAGCTGATTACACAGTAGTAGTCCAGGTAGTCATGGGTTGAAAATGGTTGCACTACTCATGCAGACAGTGCATGCAGTGTTGGTCAAGGAATGTCAGTGCAAGATAAATATGGGCAGCAATGCAGTACAAGGTGGGCATACTGAGGATGTAGTGCTGAGTGGAGTGAGGGCACCCATAATGAACTGAATATGCTCATTTCCTTTTTTCCAAAGGTATATTAAATAATGACATGGGAGTAAGGACCAAAGATATTGATGTTTAGTATATTACACAGTGCAGATTAATGCTGGTAGCAACAATGTGCAGGATGTGAGCAATTCACAGGCACAAATAGCATTATCACACAAGAGTAAAAATGTAACTCTATGCACCACATGGAAAAGACTATAAAATATGAAAATGAGAAACCACATACAAATGAGGAACATGAATTATGCAAATAACATCAAACATAGCATTCAGAAATGTGTAGGACAGGTGTACTGCACTGCACTGCAAACTTATTTTGAACTATAAAAAATTATGGTATACAGGTAATTGGAGATGTTAGGAGTTGTAGGATACATAGCAAGATAGTATATATTAATAGCCATTATTGTAGTCAGTGTCCATGATGTGGTATATTGTGGACATCCATATCAACACAGGAGGAATCATCAGTGCTTTACATACTAGCACCTAACAGACCAGCAGACAGTGGACAACTACTGAGTCAATAAGGAGACTATGTGTGACCAGGCTGAACTGTATCACCCACAAGCAGAATCAAGGAGAGTGGATGGATTGATCGGCCCAGTGGAAATAAAAGGATGCACAGCATTAACCATTTTAACTTTAGGGAACTTCCAATTGCCTTCAGAGTCAAAAGTCCAAGTTAAATATATCACAGTAATCAGCTTTGTCTTTTATACAAAATTTCCTTGACATCATATACTTCAGCATGTGGATAAGCATGCTTGGTTTCCCTGTACTGCAAAGGAAATAAATATGACTATGTGGGCATTTTATGACATAATCAGTCTCCCTGAAGTTGTGAGAGCTATGAGCAGCATGAAAGTTGCCATCAAGGTTCCAAGTGGTCCACAAAAATTCAGAAAGATAAACAAGAAGGGGTTTCACTCTCTAAACTACTAGGTGGCATGTAATATGAAAAAGTGTTATATATAATGGGTTTATGTGCGGCAGAGACATTTTCTGTCATTCACAAGTATGGCACACTTCTGACATACACCAGTATGACAGGGTAATCTAATCAGTAGATTTCTCCACTTAGGTCAGTTACATAAGGCATTTATATATAGTTATATATAACAGTTACATACAGCATTTATATATAGTTACTATATATATATATATATATATATATATATATATATATATATATATATATATATATATATATATATATATATATATATATATATATAAGCAGAGCAGGCCAAATATAATGTTGTGGCATTAGTGTGTTGCAGCTGATGCCAGATATGACCTACAACCATAGATGAAGACCTCGATCTGTAACCTCTGACCATGGTAGATATGGTACACAACACAAGCCTTGCTGAAACAGTGAAACACACCGTGTTGTGCAGCACATTTGAACAATTAAAGGGGATGGTTCTGCTGTACTGACATGTCAGATCGGGACTGCAATATATGCTTGATGCAACTTTTTTTTTTTTGTGGTGCAAGCCATGTTTTACAGTGCAGCACTGCAGAAACAGCGGGCAAAACAGAAAACACTGTAGCAGTAAAAACAGTAGCAAAAGAGCTGGGTGCAGTGACTGGGAATGAACAGTCAGCGGTGGTATCACAGGAAAGGCAGAGGCAGGCACAATATATTGTGTCACTGACAAGTATGGGTATGACACAAACAGTACAGAATATCATTTTGCATGCACTGACACAACAGTGCTGTATAAGGTAGTGCATGCATTTGCCATGCTGTGTATCAGACATAGTCATAACTACCTAGATGAGGAAGGTGATAAGGCACAGTCTGCATTACTTACTCAGATGTGAGGACACAAATGACAGCAGACAGCAGCACTACAATGTGAGGAGCATCGTAGGAGGGGAATACAAAAGCCACACAAAGTTGTGGGGAATCAGGGATTACACACTCCAGTGGTGGTTTTGAGATACCATGTCATGAGGATTTAAAGTGTTCAGTTTGTGGCTTGCAGTATCCAAGCTGGTGTGATCCATGACAGGGAACATATAGAACTACACTGTCATGTGCATGTACATTGATTGGGTGCCCCATTTTGTGAGCCTAGACAGTATCATTTTCAATGACAAGGATGAGCAGGTATGTTACTCAGAGGGGTAAGTATAAGACTAGAACTATGGGCCCATTTGTGAGAAGCCTCCTGAGGTGTCCCAAGTGTTGAGCCTGAAGAGTGGAAGCTCCTATGACAATGAAGCAAAGAATGACCAAAGATAGCATGTCATCTCAGCAATATGCTTTCCTAAATGTGGAGACTCAGCATGTGCCTGACCATGTTGAATCTAGACACTCTCATGACCATAGACTACATGACATACAGAGCCAGACTGGAGGACAATTACTATGAGTCTTAATTAAGCACCCCTGGAGGTAATGTTTGTTTCCAGCAACCTCAGCAGTGTGATCTATGCCCTGTTTTATTCTGCATATTACTGTACAGGTGTTGTACCTTTATCTCAAAAGCAAGGAATCACACTCACCATCTCTACAATGCTGGTGGTATAAGATTTTGTGTCACCAACATGCACATCTACTGATTTCATGCCAAGTATTATATCAAGATCAGGTGCAGACCTTGAGTCATGGTGGTACTACAAACACTCACACATCTCTACAGTCAGGATTATATTTATTTTAGAGGCAATGTGAATTTCAGATTCTGTATGTGGGTTGAAGAGTCGTGGGAGCCCTAGAGGAGCACACAGTTGCAAAATATCTTCTCCTTCTTCTTTCAGCTTTTCCCGGTTAGGGGTCGCCACAGCGGAACTCCGGTCCGCTAATGATTGCCAGTAGATTTTTATGGTGCCGAGATGCCAGCTCAATGCCCAAACTTCAACAAAGGCACGTCCATTCTACGCATGTCTTTTGAATGCCGCTCAACCAAGGGGAGGAACAGTTGCAAAATATCTGCAATACACCAATGATGTGAGGACAGCATATATCTCCACAAGAGACTCTGACATGAAAGAAATGAGTGATATATCCACAGTAGTAATGCAGACAGTAACACTGTGCCATCAGACTGTGCTATTTGATTGCTGCCATTATCTTAAGCCATAGGTAGTCTGCCAATATCAGAAATGTACCATACCCTACATAAGAAATCGTTACCCAAATTACTGGAATTCTTAATAACTATCAGTAATGATGCAATGAAAAATAAATCATATTTGTCACAAATTTATAAAATTCTTAACTTAGATTTCACATATTTAGACAATTCCTACTGGAACTACTCCTCAAAAATTAATAATGAAGACTTCTCTGAAGAATACAAGAAGTTAATATTAAAATCTACAGATAAAACTACATCTTCATTATACTGGAAAATTTTCACTTGGAAATTTTTAAATAGAGCTTTTGTCACTCCTAAGAAATTACAATTATGTATAAATCACATAGAATTAAATGCTAGAGATGTTATTCTGAAATAATAGCTGATTGGATGCATATGTTATATGAATGTGAAGCCATCTCCCCTTTTTGGAAAGAAATTAATGGTCAGATAGATGTAATTTTTCTAAATCTTTAGTTTTATTTAATGGTCCAATTCCTGAGATAATTCCAAAAACCCAAGTGCTTCTTCTTTGTGTGGGGATTCAATAAACCCTACAAGGTCATTTTCCACCATGTGCGTATCATGAAGGCAGCAATTTTCAGATTCAGTAAGCACTGTGTAGAGGCACACACCCCTGCACAAACAGAGTAAGCAACATGGCGTGCTAATTACAGCATAAGTAGCTGAATTGCATACTAATCAACCAATCCAACATGGTGGAGCTATTCAACAAACTATAAAGCATCTGTGTAGACTCTGTGCTGGTTTTTCCTTGAATTCCAAAACTTTTGGAATACAGCCATGGAAAGGAGTCTACACAAACAGAATGTTAGGGGCTGCTGCTGCTTTAATTCATTTGTATGTGCTACAGGCTAAAGCCTATGCTGCTGCTGCTGCTAATAGGCCTAGGCTTTGAAGGAGTAGAGTTTTCAGGGCCCATTTAACTTTTCACAACCTGTATGACATGGAAATTGTAGAACACTACAGGTTGGACAGGTAGACACTACAAGAACTTTGCAAACTCTGCTGCCCTAAACTCAGGGCCAGAGCCAACTGAGGGGAACCCATTCCAGTTGAGACAAAAGTATGTGTAGCCCTTAGAATTTTAGCTACAGGTACCTTTCAGAGATCAACACATGACATGCTGTGGGTGTCACAGGCATCAGCATCCAGGATCCTCCAGCCATTCCTGAATGTTATGCTCCAACATGCCAGTGACCACATATATTTTCCCCTGTAGTTCTGATCAGAGAACCAGAAATTTGTAGGAGTTCTACCACGCAGCACACTACCCTGAAGTACTGCGTCCCATAAATTGCACACATATAGAAATGAAGGCACAACCCAGGGAACAGGGTAGGCTCTGGACAAAAAGAAAGTGCTACCACTCTATCAACTGCCAAATCATGTGTAGTGCCAAGGGAATCATCTTGAACCTGTGTGCTAGCAACTCTGGCAGTTACCATGACTCACATATCTGGCACACCTCCCAACTGTACCAGATGTTTGCTAGGGGGGATAATTTACTGGAGGATGCAGGCTATGCACTGGAACTGTGGCTGATGATACCCATAAAAATGCACACACACCCATGGAAGAATGCCATAATGAGGCACACACTCAAACCAGAAATATCATAGACCATGTGTTTGGACTGCTGAAGTCATGATTCTGGTGCCTATATACATCTGGGGGAGCCCTGCAATACAATTCACGGACATGGGCAGAAATATTTACAGTATGTGCCATGCTACACAATGTAATCCTGAGGAAACAGCTTCAGCAGGGATCAGCCAGGGGATGGGGCAAACATCCCACCACCAATGCCATGCTCACCACAGCCACAGTCAGATGAGGAGTCAGAGGGGGAACCACCAGCTGCTATGGGTAGGCATATGTAGGCGAGCTCAGTATGTCCTTGCATTGGCTAAGAGACAATGCATAGTACACTCATTCACAACCTAAGGGGCCTAGAACCTTCATCCAACTCAAATACATATAGTAACATTGATGCCAGGCAACTCACACAACCGTTACCTCCCCATGTATTGGCCATGTACTGCTTGCATTAGAGTCACCCTGAACTAAAATTGTGGCAACTGCTACATTTACAAGTCCTGAACCTGAACTGTATTGTTGATAACAGGAATGTGTGGCATATCCTTATATTTCATTGGTTGGTATGGTAAGCAAGTAAAGGATGAGAGATTTGTAGAGAAAATGCCTTACATGTGACAGCAGAGACTTATTTGTCTTATATGTGTCCATTACTAAGTAGTAGGGGTCTACTTTGACTCACGGAAATAATACTTCACTGATTCCTAGTTGGCTAACTCCACTTCACCGAAATGGCTTTAAACCAAAAGCACAGACTGCTGAAATCCTTTTCTTATGAAAGGAACCACTTGGCCACTAGGTTGAACGTTGCCCTTTCTCCAGTGTAGTGCAATCTTGGAGTTGATATATTTAAGTAGGGGACATGTAGGGGGGCAAAGCACCCACTTGAGTGGGTTTACTTTTGGTCCGTTGAGGTTTTCTCAGTGGTGGCCAAGTGGTTCCTTTCACAGGGAAAGGATTTTGGCAGTCTGTGCTTTCGGTTTAAAGCCATCTCAGTGAAGTGGAGTCAGCCAACTAGGAATTGGTGAAGTGTTATTTCAGTGAGTCAAAGTAGACCCAGTAGTAGAGCTCAGGCATCAAAGATTCACGCAGTCATACCTCTGAAAAGTACAGATGATCACTGCATGTTTTCAGTTCAGCACCATACATTTGTACTGGAAATAAGTAAGAAAGTAATGATACACATTACAGTTTCTGGCTTCAAACCCCTCGCAACATCATTCACTATAAAGTTGGAAATGCTGATGCTATCAACTGTCTAACTTTCTGAGGCCAATATAAGTCAAATGTACAAGTATCACTTCAACACCACAACTGCAGATATACTAAGCACTAAGTTAGCTATGCTCCCTGAGCATCAGACACAAAACCTATGTATCCCAGATTCCAAAATATAGAAAACAGGGATATGCACTGTTATCATTACTTGCACAGGGTATCGTGTGGGAGGCCAGGAAGTCTAGGCTGGCACAAAAGGTCAGTGAATGTGTAAGAGTAAGGAAGAGAAGCAGGCAGACATACAAATAAACCAACAAATGGCCAGTGAGACAAAATTAGTAACTGTTGTTTGTGTCTGTAGGGGTCCTCCAGGTGAAATTTGTGTGTGAGTGCCTGCATGAACACAGCCAAGCTCTGTGCTGGCTCTACATCTTGGTATGTCAGACAGGTGTGAGCCATGCATGGTAGAGGTGGTGGTTCATTGTTGTTGTCCCCAGCCATGAGAACCGGCTCTGCCAGGAGTTGCACTGGCATGTCCACACCCACGGTCAGATGCACTGCTGCATGATGATGTCTGCTAGGTAAGCTCCCTTCATGGGGACACCCAGGACCACAACTCCATGGCCTGCCATATCTGGATGTGAACAGCACACTCACTGATGGAGCAGTGGAAGTACTGCCACTAGGGTCTATATTAGAACATCGAATATTTAACAGTTCGAATCACTAAAGGTCGACCTTTAGCGATCGAACTGTTAAAACATCACATGTTCAGAAAAAAAAAAAAAACCAACAAAAAAAACCTAAATGGTGTAGGTAGGGGGGCAAGCTCCCCTGCACCCTCCACACCCCCGCTACTTAAATATACCAACTCCGAGACCACACTACATTGAAGTAAATGGCAATCTCCCCTTATGGAGATTTCCGTTTACTTGTTCGATGTTCTGCAGTTTTGCTGTTGTCGTGTTGACAGTGTCAGATTCAACATTGTCAGCTTTCAAGAATTTAATATAGACCCCTGCCACTATACGAATGTGATTGGGCATGGCCACATTGGCTGGCAGCAGATAATGTCACCGACCTATGCCCACTAGGATGCCATTCTCCTCCCAGCAAGACATTCCATCACAGACAATGGTCTTTCCAGGACATACACCCTACATTCTATCACAGACACTCCTTGTTCCAATGTGTTATTCACCTGATCCATTAAATCAGCAACACAGTGGAGGCAGTCATTGATGTCAGCCTGTGCCACATCTATAGACTGAGCATTTGCCTGCAGCACCTATGGGAACATGTCTGTGCCTCCATGATGACCCTAAGCATACACTGAGTGTCACATGAAGAGATGCCTGTACCAGGTGGAAGAGGGACAGCAAGCCCCAACCGAACACACCTATCGACCCTCCTGTATGGCAACTCATCCACACTTTGGCTATAGTCAGACTCAACAGGCATTAAAGTCATAGTAACCATACTTCCCTGATCAATGGCCTCTCCCTCCACCTTCCAATATTTGTGGGGTCACTGGAACGGGTAGGTGTAGGCCTACTGGCTGTGTCCCATGGAACTGCAGGGGATAAATGTATGTCAACCTCATTGTCAGATTCAACCTCTGCCCCCCTGAATGTACCTCAATTTCACCACCATCATCATCAGAGTCTGCTAATACACTGACATCACGTGGCAGAGGGCCCACACTTTCACTGTCATAATCTTCTGTGATAAAAAAGCAACAAACACAGGAAAAAATTATTACCTACACTACTCTAGTCCAATATATGCTAACAAACTAACAGTGGTGCCACTATTACAGACAGAACAGCAATGCACACAAGAGGCCTGACATCAACAGTACACAATAAAATATTTCTTTAAATTGCTCAGCAGTACTGACATAAAATGTTTGGCTTACCATCTGCAGAGGTTAATAGGTTCATATGTAGGTACTAGGCTATTGGCCCTAAGGCCTATATAAGCCTAGCCAAAAGGTACCCTGTCTTTCGCCACCCAAGAAAATTAATTTCCTGTGCCACTGTTGAGCAGAGACACAGAAGTGATCCCCAAGGTGAATTTCCTATCTCCCATCCAATCATCAAGATTTTTCTTGAAGAGTGCTAATGAGGAGCTTTGTTTAATATAGATAGGTAGCTTGTTCCAGAGTATGGGAAGTCTGTGGAACAGGAATCTATCCCTCCAGCATGTTCTGTTTATTGTGGTGACAAGGTTTAGGTCCCTAGAGCATGTAGCTCATAGGGATTGGGATTTCTTTAAGTGGAGCATGTCCAAAAGTTCTGGGTTTGACATAGCTTTGTATGTTAGGCAGAGATCGCCTCTGAGTAAGCGATATGCGATGGAGTAAAGCTGCAGTTCTTTTAGACAGTCTGCGTAGGGCATCTGTTTGAGGCCAGTAATCCTCTTTGTGAGGTATTTCTGCTGTCTTTCCAGTTGTTGTAGATGTCCTGTGAGGTACATACCAAAAGGGGCGTTGTATTCTATAATGGGTCTAATGAGTGATGAGTAGAGGGGAACAATGACCTCTTTTTTCCTGGATGAGAAACCTTTTGTGATGAGGTGTGCCACGTAGAAGGATTTCCTGACTACTGTGACAATGTGATTATCAAAGGAGAAACTACTTTCCACCTGTGTCCCAAGGTCTCTTATCACACTTTCGGTGTTAAGTAGACTACCGCCTATGTGATAGTTCATGGGTACAGAGTTTTTACCAAAAGGGATGACAATGCACATTTTGGCATTGAGCTTGAGGCCATGGCTTTGACACCAGGCATCTGACTTAGCGAGGACCTTTTGTAGGATGTCCACAACTTTTGGAGTATTGATTATGGCTCCTAGTTTGCAGTCATCTGCAAACTTTGTTAGCCAAAGACCTTCTGTGTTATCCTGTACTTCAGAGAAGTAGATACGAAACAGGAGAGGACCCAGGACTGAACCCTGTGGTACTCTACTTGTCTTTGGTCTGAAGTTGGATTTGGAGTCTGCTACTTTCACAGTGTGGGTTCTGTCAGTGAGCCAGTTGGCAACCCATCTTGTGACAAAGGGATTTATACCTAGTTTAGTGAGTTTATCTATAATTCCAGAATGGGGGATGGTGTCGAAAGCCTTGGCGAGATCTAGATAGGCTGTGTGAACCACCTTACCCTCATCTACAGCTTTAGTGACTGCTTCAAAGAAGTCTATCAGGTTTAGGAGACATGATCTGTCTTTTACAAACCCAAGCTGGGTGCGGTCCTGAGTTTGGAGATTACCAATGTCATTGCTTATAAGTTCCATGATGATACATTCCATAGCCTTGCAGACCAGGCTTGTCAGGCTAATGGGGCGGTAGTTTCTGGGGTCCATGGTGGCTCCCCCTTTGTGGAGTGGGATAACTGTTGCTGTGTGCCATTCAGTGGGCACATAGCCTGAGGTGAGGCTATGATTGAACATGGTACTTAGGTGGGGTGCCAGTTCTTTCAGTAGTTCATGTAGAACACAGCCTGGGATGTTGTCAGGTCCCATGGATGCTGTGTTTTTGGCTTTGGAGAGTTTGTTTTTTACCTGTGCAGCTATGATTACAGGAACTTTGCATTCTTCCAGTACAGAGATGGGCCCTTTAGGGGATGAGAGGGGTGTAAAGTTAGCACTGAACCTATCTTCCAAGATGTTGGCAATATCAGCTGGCTCTGTATATTTAGTGCCATTGTGCTGTAACTCAGAGCAGATCTGAGTGTTGCCATTGAGATTCTTGACATAGCTATAGAATGCTTTGTGGTTGTCTTTAGAGTCAGTGGCGATTTTGTTTTCGTAACTAGCTTTGGAGGATTTTATGAGGGATCTCAGCTTCGTACTGAGGCTGACCAGGGGGTTTCTCCAATCATGGGATTTTACTCTTTTTTGCAACAGTTTCTTTCTTCTGTTGTAGAGTTTGTTTATGGCAGGGGGACCAACAGATTGGCTTCATTTTTTTGGAGGATAGCATCTTGGTTCTGTTAGGGATTGCACGATCCATGCACTCATGTAAGTGCTTATAAAGTGCATTTGTGTAGGTTTCAGCAGTCATACCTCTATTGTCCGTCAGCATAGGTGTCGTGAAGTTTGCCACTTCTGTCTTAAGAAGCATAAAGTTGGGTTTGGAGAAATTTTTTACGGTGGTTTCCCTAGTGGGGGGTGGGGGAGGAATGTGGATGTCTAGGGTGATTAGCTTGTGGTCGGATCTGACCAACAAGGAATTGACCTCTGGAGAGGAGCACTGGTTGCCCATGTTGGTAATAACCAGGTCTAGGATACTGCTGCCCCTGGTGGGGGTGTGGATAAGTTGAACCAAGGCATTAGAATTTATGAATTCTAGAAAACGTTGAGCACAAGAGTTGATACATGAGTAGTTTTCCCAGTTAATGGTGGGGTAGTTGAAATCGCCCATTATTAGGATGTTAGGTTGTACCCTAATATTTTCCAGTGTATCAAGAAATGAGGAGTGGGAATCCTGGGGCATGGTAGGGGATCTGTAGCAAGCTACAATTTGGATTGTGGTCTTGGCCAGAGTTAATTGCACTTGGATAATCTCGGATGCATTATGCTGAGCAACTAGCCTGGAGGTGTGCGTATCCTTAATGAATATGGATATGCCTCCGCCTTTAGTGTTTCGGTCCAGGTTAGGTGGCCAAAAGGTGTGGTATGAATTATAGCCTGGTAATGCAGGGGTACACTTTGGAGCCTTGAACCAGGTCTCTGTCACTGCACAGATGCCAATGTTCTCCATTTTAAGGAGTGCCTCAAGTGAGTGCATTTTGAAGTTTAGACTTCTAGCACTGAGCAGCAATACCCTCAGATTCTGCTTGCTTGTACCTGTTATGGTGGTGAATTTGTCATTTGAACCTTGCCTAAAAAAGGCACTATAGGGGTGGCTAGAGCCTTAGCCAGTATACAGAATCCCAGAGGCAACAGGTACAGGCCATCTCTGGAAAAGCATCATGGTTTGTCGATCATGTCATCCCAGGCAGACAGATACTGGATCCCCTTAGAATGACACCAGAAGCTTAGCCAATTGTTGAAGTCAATCATTTTGTCCTTGCACTGTAGTATCATTCTGGGTGATGGCAGGATGCTACTCAGGGCTAGGGTCATACCTGCCTGGGCTACAACATCGGACAGCTCCTCCATGTCCATAATTTTCATGTAGTCCAAGGAGGTATGTCTCAGGTCGTTCACACCGACATGGACAATGACAGCCATATTTGTACTTGTGGAGTGACCTGAGTGCATGTGTTATGTGGTGGATCCTGGCACCCAACAGGCAGCTGACAGTAACTTTCTCCTTGTTTAGACTGGTGAGTGGAACATCAGTGTGCCTGACTATAGAGTCACCTATGACTAGAGTGATGGATATGTTGTTATGCCTTATAGGCTGTGGTTGAGTGCCACACTGAGTTTGTGGGCTATGTGTCATTTGGGTTGTGTGATGAAATACTCCCCTGGAATCCAGCTGGTCTTGGAAGAAGTTAAGCAATAAGTAAGGGCAACATCATCACAATTAAAAGGAACACAGGGGTAATACTTTTACCCCTTTATATGTCCGTTAACTATACTTTCAACAAGAATGTGGCTGTCAACTCCAACCTCAGCTAATAACTGTAGGAATCTTCAATACCCCCCAAAAAATACACTTGATACAGAAGTAACGTATTGATTTCAATTTTACTATAAAACAGTATTCAACTGTTTAGATACCAAAGCCTACCTAGAAGCTCCTCCTGGGATGTGCTTGCTGTCTCTGAAATTGTTGCTCTGACATCCAGGACATGCTGTACTGTACTCTCCTGTGAGCATGTCTGGATCCCTGATATTGCCTAGGAGCTCTTCATTAGGTGTTAGCGGTGGTTACCTAACAGGCCCTCCCCCAACAACCAACTGGTCACAGCCTAGTGCAGCTGCTCTCTTCCATGCATTATGTCAGTGGCCCTGTGGTGCACCTGCTCATATGTCCTGCTGTGGCCACCCAGGCATTCAAATCATCAAATATCTGGTGCCAAAATATCTCCATGGCCCTTTCCAGCAGAAAAGCACCATGTTGCCTAACATCATCCGTTATCACCAGGTTTTCAGCACTGGTGAAGGGAGATCTCTGAGGATTGACATGCTTGGGTGGCAGACTCTTAGGTGTCCTAAAAGACAGCAGGAGAATAAATTGCATAAGTATCACATAACAACAAAATAATTGTTTCCAGATAAAACAGAAAAGGTAGCCACTCAGTTTTACCCCACTTAGAAACATACAACAATCTACAGATGTGAAATATGAACAACAGGCAGAATGCAAAACAAGGAGAGTAACAAGAACAACATATCCTTGTTTGTAACATAACAGTTACTCATCTTTGCTCCCCCCATAAAATAATAGTTTATCCTTGTATGTGCCATAACAGTAATTCACCTTTGCCCCTCAAAAAAACAGTCTATTCTTGTTTTTTCCATAACAGTAATTCACCTTTGCTCCCCCTCAAAAAAAAAGAACAGGCAAATGATACATATTGCTAACAAACCATCTTTGAAATGCTAAAAGTGCTATCAAAGGAAGTATCCCAAAACATTTGCACATATTTATTATACAGCATTCCATTGTGATGTATTGGCAATCATGTATACCTCTGAACTGGCTTGACAAACATGCCCATGCTCTGTACACTTCTACCTAATGCATACAGATAAAAGTGTAAAAGCTCTTGCTTCACATTTTTCTTAAATACATTCCAACATATACAGTATGTAGCTGACAAAATGGAAGCATACCTTCTGAAGTTCAGTACTCCTCTGTATAGATATATCCTGAAGAAATAGTGTATGTGCAGTCTTCCCAACATAAACAACTCTCCTCAACATCAGTTTGCCTAGCTACATGGCTGCCTTTGTATATGGTGTAGATTCAGGGCTGTTAGTATGGTGAAAATGCAAATGAGATGTGAACTCATTAGAATTGCTTAATCCCAAATACTTGTGTCCATGTAGAGATGTAAATATAGTGCAGGCACTCCCTTGGTGTTTGGATTTAATGGATTTCAACTGTGAATGATTAGCGATCGTGAGAAGGAAAACACAACAGCACTGCAGTCTGCCTTACTTCCACTGGGTGTGTCAGGTTAGATCTACAAAGTGCTAGATGTAAGGTTGGAAATATAAGTAAGCAGCACAAAATTTGCAGGTTTTGTTCCTTAACAGCCATCTACCCTTCATTTCTTGGCTACTGCATATTATATTATTTCCACTTAATATCCTCATACATTTTAAGGCCAATAAAATAGAATGGCTTACACACTGCACATCTCAGATTACTGGTCAGATAAATGAAGAATGGCCAGCAAACACAGAAATGTAAGACAGAGCTCTATATTTGCAAGCAATACTCATGACAGGTTGTGTGATCACTAGGTGCACTATATCTGAAAATAATAAATGTCCAGATAACACTTGCATAGTTTGATATCACTGTAGATGCTGCTGCAGTTGGTTGTGCGCAGACTGAATTCAGTTATTTGGTGTGCTGCAAAGCTGTATGGCAAAAAGGGGTAAGGCACCCATCCTGTGTTCTGAAGGTTCATTGGAGTGAGAGTTCAAGTCCATATCTATGTAGATTCATGCAAGCCATCAGTTTCTTGTGTGTATGTCATACATTAGTTTCCCTTATTTCTACTACTTGCCCCTTTTTTTCTTTTTCAGTTTGCCTAATTTTGTTTTTGGGGGGGACCAGTATTTGCATGCTGCAGCATACAGTACAGTCACAGGAATGGAGAAAATGAATGCCAGGTTTGGCTGTGCTTACCTCATTTGTGTGATGTGCTGCAATGCAGAAACTAGACATCTGGACACCCAGGAAGCAAACATGACTCAGATAGCCAAAAATAGAAACCAGATGCATTCAATTAATGTTACTGGGCATCTCGCAAACCCACTAAGAAGCATTGTGCGGCCATTAACAGTGAGACCTTAAGAATGATTAGTAAAATAGGGAATGTCATGTAACTAGTCTTGTGGCAGCAGGTTTTAGTGTAGGGCTGGAGTACAAATGGTCCTGGATTCTAGTACAGGGTGTGCAACTTATTTCACTGTTGTGACACTGCAGTTTATAGAAATGAACTGAAAGATAGACAAATGTTATTTCAACCTTCTTGTGGCAACAGGTGTGAGCATAGGACTGATATACACATTGTCCTGGGTTCAAATATAGGGTATTCCATACACTTTTACTGTTGTTCCACTTCCCATTATAGTTACTCTCACTAACACTTGACATAGTGAAGCTGATATTAATTATATGTATGAGGGCTGAGACACTAATATTGTGTCAGTTATTTATTTATCTATACATTATCAGATGTATTATCTGATGTATGACTACAGGTATACTATGTACTATATTCCTGTAAGTATAATTCTGCTATCTGGACTGGCATAGCTTTCAGCATTTGCCTAACACACATATACAACTACCTGTACATTCAATAACCTTGGAATTTTAATTGCAATTATGTAATGTCTCACTGCTGCTCTATATTTACCATCTTGAAAATGCATTGCACGGGGATACACACTACTGATAAACACATTTGTGCTATGGTAAGAGGAGAGCTCCTAGAACCACAGCCAAAGGCTTCTGCAGGGGGATTATTCTGGCTCCCAGTGCAAGTCTGAGACTTGGGATAGTTTAGTCTTGGCTGTATCCAGTGCCACAGGTATCCCACACACTGGAGACCAATGAAGGCATCATTTCAATGACCTATGGAGGAGGAAGAGGGATACCCTTGACTGCTGGATTGAGGAATTTAAGATTGAGGACATCCCAAATCTATGTAAGTATCAACTACAGAGAGTACTTGTAAGACTTAGAAAGCTGAATATAGGTAGGAATGGTATTCATAATGGTCTTCTGTTCTGTTTTTTCTACAGCTGCCAGTGATCAGGAGTGCAATGTCTGAAACAATGGGTGTATGTTGGCAAGGATGAGGGAAGCATGTGGTATGTATGCAGCAGAAGAGCAGTGTTTTTGTAGCATTACACGTTATAGTTTTTTTGGTATTTTATAGAGTTGGATCAAATTGAGCATGCATATCTCAAATGTAGAATTAAGTATGCAGCAGTCTGTAGCACAAACCAAGAGTACAATATTAGATTTTAGTGAGAGGTTGTGGGTTCAAATACCACACTTCCCAACTATACAATACTGTTAATTCTTCACTAATATTTAAATTAAATTAAAACCTATATACCAGTGGCACAAATGCCATGCTGTAAACTGCAATCTGTATAATTGGAACACGCATATGTGCAATATATGCACATGTCAAGCATTACTTGAAATCTGTAGTATAGTGTGCATCTGTTAGGAGGTGGTAGTCTTAAATGTAAAAGTTAAGATAACAGAGTCAAATAATTGTATTAATGCATTGTATGTCACATACGAATATACTAATCTTATCTCTTTTTTTCTCTCACCCCAAACCTTATCTCTCTTTTTTTATTTAATTTTTATTTTATTTCATATTATTTATAAAAATATGTTTTGTGTATTTTTTATTTTATTTTACAAATGTTTTTATTTTATTTTTATGTTATTTTATTGCAAAAAAATATTTTTTATTTTATTGTGTTATTTTATTTTTAATTATATTATGTGCCGCCAAAGTTTGTCCATGTCATTCATGTGTACTACTTCACTAAATGCTCCACAGCACAGCAGAATAGGCCTGCCCCACAGGATCTGCCAGCCCCCCTCCATCGGTTCGAGCACTGATGCCCAGCACATCTGGCAGCCAACCAGGCAACACTGCCTCTGCTGCCCCTGCACTACCTGCCCCCTCAGGTAGTCCAACCCTGGAGGCTGGTCCAGTGCTACCCTCCAGGAACAGTGGTAGAGTAGAGGGATAAGACTTTTAGCCTATCTGTGTAGAGTAGATGCTTGAGGCCCTGGATTCTCCTGGTGAGGAACCTCTGTGGTCTTTCCAGCTGCTGCATGTGCTTTGCGAGGTACATGCAGAAGGAGGAGTTGTACTCAATAACTGGCCTTATAAGGGAAGAATACAGGGATTTTATGACCTCTTTGTCCTTGGATGAAATAGCCTTACTTATGAGGTGGGCCATGTAGAAAGCTTTACATACAACGGAAGCAACATGGTGGACAAAAGTCAGGTTGCTATCAACCTGGGTGCCCAAATCCCTCACTACTGTTTGTGTACTTAGGACATTGTCATTAATGTGATAATATGCTGGAATGTCATTCTCCCTAAAAGAGATGATGATGCATTTTTGGCATTCAGCTTGAGGCCATGTTTCTGGCACCAGTCATTTGTTTGGGAGAGACCCTCTTGGAGGACATCCACCTCACTTTGGGAATTGATGACTGTGCCTAGCTTGCAGTCATCTGCAAACTTGGTCAGCCATAGTTTACTGGTTTTAGCCTGCACCTCAGAGAAGTATATCACAAATAACTGAGGCCCCAAGACCGATCACTGGGGTATGCCACTCATTATGAGTTGACTGCTTGAGGTGGTTTCCCCTATTTTGATTAGGTGGGTTCTATCAGTGAGCCAGTTTGTTACCTATCTGGTAACATATGTTTTGGTGCCTAGTTGAGAGAGTTTATACCCAAGTGGGTAATAATGTTGAAGGCTTTGGCCAGGTCAAGGTAGGCGGTGTGCACCATCTTTCCCTCGTCCATGGCTTTGGTGACTGTCTCAAAGAAGTCAACTAGATTTAACAGACATGACCTCCCCTTGACAAAGCCAAACTGTGTGGGGTTGAGTGTTTGGAGATTGCCAGTGTCCCTGTTAATGAGGTCCATGATAATCCGTTCCATGGCCTTGCAGATCAGGCTAGTTAGGCTGATGGGTCTATAATTTCCTGAGTCGGTGGATGCTCCATCTTTGTGTAAATGGATGACAGTGGCTGTTCTCCACTCAGCTGGTACAAAGCCCGTACTCAGGCTTTGGTTGAATAGGGTCCCTAATGGTGCTGCAAGTTCATGCCTGAGTTCATGTAGGATCCAGACAGAGATGTTATCGGGTCCCATGGAGGCTGTATTTTTTGCCTTTGAGAGGGCAGTGATGACCTGTTCCCTAGAGATAAGGGGTGGGGAACAGGTACTAGAGATGTCCTGATTTACTGATAGGGGGGACAGAGGGGAGATGTTTTAGCTGAATTTGTCAGCCAGTAGATTATCTATATCTACAGCATTTGTGTATGTGGTGTCCTTGACCACCAGTTCTGAACAAATCTGGGTGCTTCCTTTGAGATTTCAGACATATGTGAAGAAGGGCTTATGACTGTGTCTAGCAGATGTGGCCAATTTGGACTCGAAGTTGGGATTTACTGATAGGGGGGACAGAGGGGAGATGTTTTAGCTGAATTTGTCAGCCAGTAGATAGGCTATATCTACAGCATTTGTGTATGTGGTATCCTTGACCACCAGTTCTGAACAAATCTGGGTGCTTCTTTGAGATTTTGGACATATGTGAAGAAGGGCTTATGACTGTGTTTAGCAAATGCGACCAATCTGGACTCGAAGTTTGCCTTACAGGATTTCACTAGTGCTCTTATTTGCTTGTTCAGGGTAAGGAGAGATTGCTTCCAACTGTGCACCTGCTCCTTCTTGGTCCTGGACAGTAATCTTTTTCCTTTTGTTATATAGTTTATTTATTGCAGATGTCCACCAGACAGGTTTACTCTTCCTTGCAGAGGATGATTTTGTCCTCTCGGGTATTCCTGATTCAATGCATCTATATAAATGCTCATATAGTACTTTGTTGTAGATTTGGACATTGGTGACAGTTCCTGCAGTGGGGAAGGGGGCTGTGAAACTGTTTATACCATCTCTCAGGAGGTTGCAATCAGCTTTGGAAGAGTTTTTTTTGTTTGACCCTGGCTTGGGGGGGGGGGGGGATGGTGACTTCGAAAGTGACTGCTTTATTGTCATATCTTATAAATATAACTCCAGACAAATGCCAGATACTTTAATAAAACAACAAAGCATTCGGATTACAAATCCTTCTTCAGTCTTAGAATACCTATACTGAATTCTAAAACCTTAAACAGTCAATTAAACAGTCACATGATAACAGCCAGCCTATAAACACAAAAATATACAATAATCATTTAATTACTTTAAAATAGTTTCTATGTATAAAATATATATTAAATATACATAGTAAAATTCATAAAACCATTCATTATCTTATTTCTTTCTGCTTTTTAACTAATATTGGTTTAATAGTCAGTGCATTATTTAGTCCTGGCTTCATATCAGCTCTCAATCTAACTATCCAGGTATATTCTTTATTCTCTAGAACATTGTTTAGGTCCCCACCCCTAATCTGCTTAAGTACTATGTCTATTACTCTAAATTTAAAGCTGTGAGCACTTCCATTTTCCATTACATGCTTACTTAAGGCATTATTTTCCATTCTCCTACGTATATTTGACTTATGCTCTACAATACGATCTTTAAGTTTCCTGCTGCTTTTTCTAGTTTTCTTTGCATATAAAAATGCTCAAAATATGAAACTTAAACTATGCTATAAAGACTTTCCAAAACAGAACAATGGAAGGCAAAATAGTTTTAAAATGGGTACCTACCCCCGTATAAATTGTACTTGTTGTGATGACATTTTTAAAAATGACACTACTTCATTTATTCATCTAATAACTAAAGAAAAATTCGTATTTAAATGTATGGCAACATGTAATACAGAAAATATTGTTTACCTGGCAACCTGTACAGTGTGTTCATGTTTTATGTTGGTAAAAGCAGCAGGAAACTTAAAGATTGTATTATAGAGCATAAGTCAAATATACGTAGGAGAATGGGAAATAATGCCTTAAGTAAGCATGTAATGGAAAATGGAAGTGCCCACAGCTTTAAATTTAGAGTAATAGACATAGTATATAAGCAGATTAGGGGTGGGGACTTAAACAATGTTCTAGAGAATAGAGAATATACCTGGATAATTAGATTGTGAGCTGATATGAAACCAGGACTAAATAATGCACTGACTATTAAACCAATATTAGTTAAAAAGCAGAAAGAAATAAGATAATGAATGGTTTATGAATTTTATTATGTATATTTAATATATACTTTTATACATAGAAACAATTTTAAAGTAATTAAATGACTATTGTATATTTTTGTGTTTATAGGATGGCTGTTATCATGTGACTGTTTAACTGACTATTTAAAGTTTTAGAATTCAGTATAGGTATTCTAACACCGAAGAATGATTTGTAATCCGAAAGCTTTGTTGTTTTATTAAAGTATCTGGCGTTTGTCTGGAGTTGTATTTATTGGATTCGTGCACCTGGCTACAGTTTCAGCTTTATCACTGTCCTGGCCTTATTTTCTTATTGTCAGATCTTACCAGGGAGGATGATACTGTAGGGGTGCTGCACTGGTTACTCATGTTGGTTAATACCAAGTCCAAGATATTATCACCTTTTTGTGGAGGTATTTACTAGCTGTTCCAAAGCGTTTGCATTGAACAAATCGAGGAATCTCTGGGCATTTGTGTTCTGGCATGAGTAGTTTTTCCAATCTATAGCTGGGTAATTAAAGTCACCCAGGATTAGGGTAAAGGGTTAAATCTTGATAGATTTGAAGAGGTTCAATTAGGTGGAGTGGGTATCTTAAGTCAAATTTGGGGACTTGTAGCTAGCTATAATTTGAATAAGGCTCTTTTCAATGGTTAACTGCACCTGGAGTGTCTCCTGTGCATCATGCTGTTTGACCAGCCTGGAGGTGTGTGTGTGTGTGTGTGTGTGTGTGTGTGTGTGTGTGTGTGTGTGTGTGTGTGTGTGTGTGTGTGTGCGTGCGTGCATGCATGTGTGTGTGTGTCTTTATTATATATTGAAACTCCCCCTCCTTTGGCTTTGCTACAGTTTGTGGTCTGAATGTGTGATAGGATGAGCAACCAGGTAAGGCTGGGGTTCTCTCCACAGCTTTGAACCAGGTTTCCATGACTACACAAATGTCAGCATCTTCAAGGGTTAAGAATGCTTGCAATGAATGCAGTTTCATGTTTAGACTCCTACCGTTTAGCAGCATGACCTTTAATTTGCGTTTTGTTGAAATGTTTATGTTGGTAGTATTGACCTCATGACTTTTCCCAAAAAAAAGCACTATGGGGGAGGCAAGGGCCTTTGCCAGAAGCCTGAAGCCCAAGTGAGACAGATGCAGGCCATCTCTAGCAAACCATCATGGTCTGTTGTTCATATCTTCCCAGGCTGTCAGGTACTGGATTCCCCTGGAATGACACCAGAAACTAAGCCAATTGTTAAAATCAATCATTTTCTGTTTGTATTGAGGCATCATTCTGGGTGATGATAGAATGCTGCTTAAGGCTAGGGACATACCTGCCTGGGATACATATTCAGTGAGCTCAATCATGTCTCTCTTCATATAGTCCAGGGAGATATGAATCAAGTTATTCACACCAACATGGACTATGGCAGAGTCATAACAGTACCAGCTGTTGAGATACATGAGTGCATTTGTGATATGGCAGATTTTGGCACCTGACAAACAACTAACTGCGACTTTCTCCTTATCCAGCCTGGTGTGAGGCGCATCTGTGTGTCTCACAATGGGGTTGTGGAGTTCTCATGGGTTTTTGTCTCGGAGATCTTTTTTTTTTTTTTTTTTTTTTTTTTGAGGACATTCGCATATGTGGATTCGTTGTCTAGTTTTTTTTGAGGACCTTCGCATATGTGGATGTGTTGTGTAGTTTTGGGTGGTATTTGAGGTGTAGTGACTGTGTGGACAACCATCTCAGTGCCAGATGTACTGGCTTGTGAGGGAGAGAGCATAGACCCTAGCTTTTTTATGTAATTGCATCTCTCGCAAATTGTGTCACTAGGTGGTAGTAGTAGTAGTAGATGGTCGTCCATGTAAATGATGCAGTTGCTACACTGTCTTAGGATGCCCATATTGACCAGGCTGACAGGAGAAATCATAGGAACCTGTCCATCCATGTTTGTCAGAATCTGAGGAAGAGAGGCCGGGGAGAGCTAAGGGGTAGGCATAAAATAACACTTAAAATTTAAACAGACTAAAAACAGCAGTAATAAATCCAACAGAAAAGATGCAGTTGAACATCTTAGAGAACAAGTAGCAGAAAAACCAAGATGAAGTAACAGAGTTGGAGGAGGAAACACAAATACTGTAAAAGCAGTAAGCAGCTGAATAAAGTTTATTGTTTGTTTGTTTAAGTAAAGTGGAAATGTAGAAAGGAGGAACAGATGATAATTCAAAGTTAAGAAACTAAGGGGGTTGGCCTTCTCAGATGTTCTCTGTATTAGGTAGAATGATCTAATGACACTAGACTGGGAAGAGTATCCCAGATCAAATTTACAGTAGGGGAGGGCAACTGCAAAGCCACCAAGTATAAGAACAAGACACCAATAGGGAGGGTGGGTAGGAAACTATGCTACAGCTACTAGCTACACTATTTTAGGCAGAAAACACTACAGAAATGTTTATCTCAGCAGGAAAACAGCAGTGAACCACTAAATTAAAGTTTTAAACAGATAAAGGAGCAAGGAGACTCTAGAATGTTTTTACCTGCAAACAAATCAGGTATATGATGCACTCATTGGCAGGAAATCAGAACAAACAGATGTTTAACAAATGGAGAAATTTCCAGTTAATACCTTTCACATAGTGAAACTAGCTAAAAAAGCTTTACAAACAGTGTGACAGTAACAAATTTGATTTAACAGGCCCTGTAAGGCAGACAATTTTAGTACAACCATGGAGATTAGTTTATAGCAATAAAATACAGTAAAAAATATGCAGCAGACAATAAAAAGTGCTATAAATGGCTAAAATAAACAATAACTAGTATAAATAAGCAAAAAAACAGGATACTTATTGTTACGTATCAAAGATCAGGGTTGTGGCCAGTGCCCTTTCTCAGCTCAGTGTGTATAGATGGAAATCCTTTCAAAGGTAGGGCTTAAATACCAAAAGGTACAACCTGAAACAACTTAAAAAAAAAGCTCAAAAGAACTAACTTACTCCAAGCCCTAGACCAGATGTGGAAACATTGCAAACTGAGGGCCCTATTAACAATATGTCA
This sequence comes from Protopterus annectens, assembly GCF_019279795.1. Classification (NCBI taxonomy): domain Eukaryota; kingdom Metazoa; phylum Chordata; order Ceratodontiformes; family Protopteridae; genus Protopterus; species Protopterus annectens. Next base: position 722,574,977 of record NC_056730.1, on the reverse strand, counting down.
CATATTTACAGTACATTCATGTGTTAGCATCCCCCAAGCACTGCAATCCATGGCGTGTCTCTGTACTTTTTCCACACATATATCAACCACATTACAAAATGCAATATCAAATGTCATGTGCTATGCAATGCACATAAATCTGGTAACATGCAGAACAACAGCTACTGACCCATATGCCTAAAAAACCTTATCTGTAAGGCCAGGGAAGGAATCAGCATGGACCATATACAGAGGGACATAGGTGACCTTCAGCTCACTCGACACAACCCATTTTGTTTTTGTCAAGGGTAGATCTTGCTTATTCGCCATTGACACTATTCCCCATTCATGTCTCTTAGTGAAACGCTCTCATTTGGGATTTAAACCATACAGTAGTAGAGGGATAGGTAACTGGCTCACAGACAGAACACACTCAGAGTTGGGGACTGCACTTTCACCACTAGCTACTTACCATTACAATACCACAAGGATCTGTGTTGGGACCTCAACTGTTTGCAAACTACTTCCCTAAACCACAGGCAATGTCAGATAGCCTGTGGTTTACCAAGACTGCAGATGACTGGTAACTGGACGCACTAAAGTAGAGTCCCACAATGATGGTAACATATTACAGAAGGGGTTGACACACACAAATGATTGGTGCCAAACTCACAGACTGCACCTTAAAGCATACAATGCCTCATTTTCACCTTTGGCAATGAAGTCACCCTGCTAATTATGATATACATAGCACCCCTCTAAGCTCAAGCACAGTGTTGTGTGACTTGGGAACACATGTTGATAGCAATCTACACTTGCATCAATATGTGTTCATAGTCATGAAACTCATATTTTACATTGTGCACACAATACATATGGACATCACATCCAAGACCAGGATGGGCATACATCTGCTGTACTCTACCCTTATCAGAGTACAATGCTCCCATCTGTTTGCACCTCATCAGACACCTGCAGCAATTATAGAAAACATAGGTTTGTGCCTAGGAGTCTCCAGGGCCTCCCAACATGACATTCATGAAAAGACTGAAATACCTGTCACTGCACTCAGTATTATGCAGGCTGCCTTCTGGAAATGATGGACATCTGCAAATCAAACGGGACAAGAATTACTTGCCCCAGGATTCTCAACCTAGTCTGTGACATAAACAGAACATGCTGGGGAGACAGTTATATCTCCCAGTGATTCACACTCTTCTATAATAGGCTCCCACTGCATGTGAAGCAATGCTCCTCAATGACCCTGTTCAAGTCCAACCTTGATTACTGGTTGAATGATTGCAAAGTCACCTCTGGGGTGGCACCTATGTCCTTCACAGACAGGGCCAGTTGGTGCTACTCACAAAATCGCTCTGCTAAAAATGACCATCCAACTATGCTCAATAAGGATACTTGTGTTTTTACATGGCCAGGCTTCTAAACACCCTAGGGCAATTAAGCTAGTAGCCTCCTATTAACCTATGCAGCTATGAGCCTATGCAGGCCTTCTAACATCTTGTCCCCTACATGGCCTGCTGATCACATCTACTATAAGCTCATCTACATAAAGTACTGTATTCTGTAGTCTGTATAGATAGGTAGACATTCTGTTCTCACTGCAGTCATCTTGGTGTGTGTGTGTGTGTGTGTGTGTGTGTGTCTAGAGAGAACAGCAGAAGTGTGTATTCTACAGTTATTGCTCCAATGTCATGGATTGCCAATATGTTGGTACTTGCACATGCCTACACATCCATTTTAAGCAGGCCTCCCAACATCTTGTGTTTCACATGGCCTGCTGTCTTCTACTATATTCGCATGCACTCTTGTATAAATTAGACTTGTGCAGTGGTGCTTGCATGAAGTACTGTGTTCTGTAGTCTCTGTACTTAGGGGTTCTGTTCTCACTGCAGCCAACTTGGTGTGTGTGTGTGTGTGTGTGTGTGTGTGTGTGTGTGTGTGTGTGTGTGTGTGTGTGTGTTGAGACACAAGATCAAATGTGTGTATTCTGCACTTACTATTCCAATGCCATGGATAGCCAGTATTATGTTACCTGCACATGCCTACACATCCATTTCATGGAGGCCTTCCAACCTCTTGTCTCCCATATGGCCTGCTGATGTCATCTACTATAAGATGACCTGCACTCTTGTATAAATCAGACTATTGCCATGGTGCTTGTGTAAAGTAGTAGTCTGTGTACTTAGATAGGTGGGATTATGTTCCTACTGCAGTCAACATGGTGGGAGTGTGTCTGTGTATCTAGACAGAAGAGCAGAAGTATTTATTCCACAGTTACTGCTGCAATGTCATGGAATTACACTATTTTGAGTCTTGCAGATGACTGCACATACATTTCATGCAGCCAAACCAACATCTTGTCTCCCAAATAGCCTGCTAATGTCATCTACTATAAGTTCACAATTGGTCTGGGTTTTATTATCACTGCACTCGTGTGTGTGTGTGTGTGTGTGTGTGTGTGTGTGTGTGTGTGTGTGTGTGTGTGTGTGTGTGTGTGTGAGTGTGTGCGTGTGTGTGTGTGTGTAAGCTCTTGCTTGACACTACAGATGTCATCAGCTATAAAACGTTGTCTGACACACTCCAAGTTAGACTTGTGCTGTGGTGCTTCCATAAAGTACTGAGTTCTGTAGTCTGTATATTTAGACAGGCAGGGGGTTCTATTCTCACTGCAGTCAACAGCAAGTGTGTGTGATCTATTGTTTGAAATTACAGAGAGCCTTTTACACCAGCATATGGGACACTGTTATTATCATATTCTCCTCAACAGACAATGTTAATATCATCAGTTGTTTTTACTATATTCTCCTCAACAGACACTGCTGATGCCATTAACTATATCAGATTTTTGGGTATGCCATGCTCCCACTAGGGCAGTGTCAGACACTGGCCTGGAGGCCAGGCAGACATCTCATCCTATACCAGACAGATTACAATGATATGGCTTTAACTCTATCCACATACATCATGGCATGGTTTGCAGGCCCTGTCTTATCTTGCTGAGAAAGCCATGTGGTCTCTCCAGCTGCTGCATGTGCCTGATAAGGTACATGCAAAAGAGAGCATTATACTCTATTGCTGTTCTGATGTGGTTTGACTACAGTGCTGTCATACAATCCTAAGATCTGCATATGATGGTGTGACATATGATGTGCACAACATAGGCTTTCAATACCAGTGTGGACACTTGGTAGTTGAAGTTCAGACTGCTATCTACATGTGTTCCCAATGCTGGCATCACTGGGTGTCAGTATAGCAGGACTGTGTCAATGCTGTAATAAAGATCGAATTCCACTTTTCAGATGGACAACATAAAAAAAGATATATTTCTGCATTTAGTTGTAGATATTGTGCCTTTGTTCCCATTCATTTGTCTGTGGTAGCTCCTCCTGTATTATATTATCATCATTGGTGGACTTAATGATTCCACCCAATATGCAAGAATCAACAAACTTGGTATGGCAATAGCCATATATTTTAGCCTGAACTGTCAAGAAATAGAGTCCAAACAGTGAAGGGTCAAGCACTGATCCCTGAAGTTTGCCAGTGGTGACATCTCTACTAGTACAGGTTGATTCACCAACTTTCACAGTATGTGTTCTGTCGGTGACCCAATTGGTTATCCATCTACTGACGTAAGAATAACCTCCAGCTGGGAGGGTTTTTCAATGACACCTGAGTGGGGGATTGAGGCAAAACCTTAGCCCAGATAATGATAGGCAGTATGCAATGTCTTACCTTCATCCAGGCCTATCACATGGAAACATTGGCCTGTGAAAATGTCACAGATCACTTATTGCATAAATCAGCACATACACCTTCCTCATACGGTAGAATATACACTTCAACACAACCTCCACATGGACTATATTCCAATAAAAGGGTGTACATCAACATGCATCCATATAAGTAGAGGAGACAGCACCTGATGCATGCATCTATAGACATATTCTGACTTTCCTTCACTGTGAGGTGGACCAACATGTGATCACAGAACTCTTCTACATGTACACTAGTCATATTCTTGCTGTGTGCAACAGAACTGTGTGAGTTGATAATGCTACATCATGTCTGATACATCTGATAGATGTCCTCAAATAGGTCAATGGGGTGGAGCCTAGATGGTTAGCTAAGCACAGCACTTTTTCTGAGCTCTATAAAATTAATATAATAGATAGGAATTAGACTAATATATATACTTAATTTTTATAAAATCTAATTACTAATAGTCTAAACTTTAACTTTACAAACTTTGAAGTTTTTATTCCAAACAATTCCTGTCAAATTATTAGAGACTGAATTTGAAGGAAAATGAAGAGCTCCAAGTCTTCACAATCTGATGCTGCATTGAGGAAAGAACTACAGCTGGTGTCTTCCACTCTACAGTCAGTATCACTAAAGATAGATGACTTCCAACAAAAGCTGGAGAAATTAAGTGAGAATAGTTCTAAACAAACTGAAGTTTGAGAGACCTTTTTCAACAACATCAAAATAAAATAATGGACATGGAGACAGCCATAACCAACAAAGATGGAAGATTAAAGGAGGATAAACTGCACACAGACTTTCTTCTCAAACAAAACACATGGCTAATGAATAAAATTGATGATCTTGAAAATCAGGAGAGATGATGTAATATTTGAATTTACGGAATACCAGAGAAAACAGAAGGTGAGAACATGATTTTATTGTTGAATAATTGTATTCCCAACATTTTAGACTTGAAAGAAGGGCTCTTGTTTGGTATAGAAAGAGCTCATATGGCAACTGGTAAGCCAGTGCCCACCCCCCCAGCAACACCGAGATCTATTGTTGTAAAATTCTTCTCTTATCTTGATAAGGAATTAGTGTTTAAAACAACTTGTAGGAAAGCCCCATTAAATTTTAACCAACAGCCCATCAGATTTGACAATGACTACTCTATGAGAATTCTGAACATGAGGAAGAAATGTTGGCCCCTGGACAAACATCTGAAACAAAACAACATCAGAGCCAAAGTACTGTATCCAGCAAAAATCAGAATGCACCTTTCTTCTGGCACAAGAATCTTTAACAACCTGGGTGAAGCTATCTCCTTTATAACAAACAGCAACCTAACAACCATCCCAGAGGATATGGACTTTTCCCTGTCTTCTTTAAAGAGAATATCTGAAAAAAATACATGGAATAATGTCAAAATGAAGAAACAAAAACTGAGACTTCAGCTGCCACAACAAATTCATATCTCAAAGAATCAACTGGTAAAAAAATAATCAAATCTTGCCCCTGGATTTACTAACCTTCCATGCAGGACTAGTCTAGTCCTGCACATAAGCGGCCGCATAGGAGGAGGATGGCAGCGCACCATGCCTATTAATGAAGGTGCGCTGCCTGAGCTCCAAATCCTACACAGAGCATGGATGAGTGCAGGGGGCATGTCTGAGAGCAGAGCTCGCACAATATACATACCCTGCAATGAAGGACTGCAGAATGATCATAAACAATGAGCGAGACCACTCTTAGACCTATGTATATCCCCAGCGACATCCCCCCACATGTATAAAAACAATACTGAAGATGAAAAATAAAAAGTTTTTTTTTAATAAAATGGACAAAGTTTAACCGTAGGTACACGGGTTTGCCCATCGCTTAGTTACGGTTAATACAGTTGAAATAGTAGAAAGGGGATAAAAAGTAAGATATATGCAAATGAAGCAGTACAGCAATAGTGTAGTGGGCAGAACATTCACCTTACAAGCAGTCATTCCCGGTTCGAGTCCCCCTGCAGTACATTCCCTTACAAATCACTGTCTATGATAAATATTTGTATTGCATAACCTAATAAATCACATATATTTCTGAACTGCAATACTGCATTTAATGTAGATGTGAGGAGTCAGTGTCATAATATTGCAAAGTCCACAGATAATCACGTGACCCATACAGTATCACAGATAGAAATGGAAGGTAAACTGCATAATAAATGATAAGTCCATACTTGTCCTCAAATATCCCACCTCCTTAAGAACCATTACACTATTACTGTCTAAAATGTAGCACTAGTAAGTGGTAGTAAGCACTCTTAAGTACTAGTGAGCGGTAGTAAGCACTTTTAAGCACTAGTAAGCGGTAGTAAGTAGTCCAAGCACTAGTAAGTGGGTTTAGAGCCGTTTGCATGGGAGTAAGCAATGTGCACACAGGTGAAGCCAAATTGAAGCTAACTCTCTGCAAGCATATGTAACCAGAGGTTAGCATTGCGTACCCTTGCGCAAAGCCGTGCAAACCTTCTTACAAGTGTTCAAAACTGCCTTGACCAGTCAGTATTCATCAGCCGCTGTTCTGGGCAGAAAAAAATAACCAGCCTTTGCAGGCTGTGAACAGTGGACCCTGCACTCTGCTGTCACAGTACTTAAGCACTAAGCCAACACAACAGTACATAAGAGTGAGGTTTTAAGAAACAAACCTCTCCATAGGAAAACAAGCTGAACATGTGAAAGGACTTTCTATACAGCCTTATGTTGTATACCCAGCTACATCACATAAACATGTGAACTGGAGTGCTGCAGTAAGCACAGATGTGAGGTGGTGTTATTATAAATTGTAGAAGTCCCCAGGACCCCATACAGTGTATGTACACATGAATCATGGCTACCAGACATATATATATATATATATATATACATATATATATATATATATATATATATAAAACCTGTAATGAATAATAAATCACTGCCAAAAAGCAAATATAATGCTAAGTAACTGTTAAGCAATGCTAACCACTGCACAGCTTAGCTTGTTAAGTGTAAGCAATATGTAGGGAAATCGATTCAGTCTGCCTAATGGTATACCTCCTTAAGCACTGCCAACCTTAGGTAAGCAGGTGTGCCCATAGCTTAGCCTTTTTAAAACTGGCCAATCACGGAAAGTGTGGGAATTTGGCCGTATTTAAACCCCACAGGCGGGAATACTTCCCACAACTGGTTGTAGCTTCCTACTGCAGGCAGAATGGCTGGTGTGGGTGAAGGCACTCGATTCAGAGCGCAGCGCTGGGGCATCCAGGAGTCAAAAATCATGGTATGGCTCCTGGTGAACCACCATGAGCAGAGACTACTGCAGGGCCAGTACCAAGGCTCAGAGTATAAAGCGGAGGCATGGGACAGTCTCGCCTGTGACCTCACCAGTGCCACAGGTATCCCCTGGACTGGTGAGCAGGTCAGGCACCACCATGCTGACCTGAAGCGGCAGAGGGGGGATGTACTGAAACAGTGGATCCAGGAGTCTCGGCAGATGCCTAATGCCCCAGTACTGAGTAAGTACTCATTCTACTAAGTAGTTAATAATTGCCTAGCTTGTGTATACTATGGACAGGTACGGCTAAATATCACTGTATTTCTTTGACAGCTGCAGATGAGCGGGCTGCGTACCCACAAGCCCATGATGCTAGGTTGCAAAGGCTGAGTCGCGAAGCAGGTTAGTAATTATTCAGCATGTACTGTCATAATAAATAAATAAGAGCCTTAGAAAGTGTTGTACCAGTAGAAATAAATGTGTAATATTCTGTGAATAAAAGTATAGTCCCTGGAGTGCTTCCGTTTACTCTTCTTTCATATGTTGTTGAACTGTTGCATACTATAAATAGTACTGCTGTATTAAGCAGTGTTACCCACACTGTGATATGCAAATAAAATGTGTATGAAGTTCTGTATAACAATGTTGGAAGTGCCAAGAGATGAGTCATATTGTACAAGTGAGGGAGACTTACACAGAAAACAGTAGAAAGCTTCATATCAATTCCCTGATAGCACAGTGTACTGTGATGTTAACAGTATTTTTTGTCACACACAGCAGGGGTTTGAAGTTGTATGCATAATCATACCCCACAACTGTGCAGATTTTGTTCAACGTTCAGAAGGAAAGCTGTATGCATAATTACACCCAACAACTGTACAGAATTTGCTAGAATGTTCAAATAGAAAGTTGCATGCATATCCATATCCCACAACTAATCTGTCCAGCATGTTCAGATAAATGGCCCACATCACCAGCCTGGTACCCTGTTCCCCTGAAAAATCAATGTGATGATCCAAGAAATCTAGGCAGTCGTTAATGACATATAGCTGATAGTCAGACATGTACATACTCAGAGAATGTATATGAAAACAAACCTGTCATTCTAGCACCTCACCCAAAGTGTATGAGAGCAATTCTCAACACATGTTGCATTAACACCTGCATCTTGTCATGCCTGTATGTAAGACACAGGTCACGTATATAATAATCTATAAACATACTAGTGTACAATATAAGGCCATTGGGTAGTGTAATAATACATGTAAGAGACAGATCACTGCAGTGACTAAGAATGTTGTGAAAACTACAAGGATATATTAGTTGTTAATTGAACTCTCTCTCTCACCATTTCCACATGTGCAAAAATAACACGACACACCTCAATCGGTGTGTGTACACTCCAAACTTATGTTGGGACATATGTCCTAATGGTTTAAAAATATTCACATTTATTTCTATGCATGTGCCATGTTAAAATACACCCATATTGATGGCATGCTACCATCAATGAAACCTGCATGCTGTTGTAATGGCCACTGTTGTTCCATATATGCATGTGTTCTGTTTGCTCTGCAACTGTTTTAAATCTGGTGTTTTGGGTTAATGGGAATACCTATGCATGTTGTTATAACTAATCCTTAATGCTGTTGACTATTATTAACCCATATCTGTCATAAACCTGCTACAACATAGCTCATATGGGAAGGCCGGTCCCAGCAGACCCACCTGTCCCACCTCAGCTAGCCATGGCACCGGGAAGCAGCACATCTGGGGCCCAGCCTGGGACCTCCTCCTCTTCTGTTGGCCCTGTGCCACCTTCAGGTGGAACCGCTGCAGGGGATGGGGCTCGCCCTCCTTGGGAGCAGCCGCAGAAAGGAACATGTCACTCATCGTCAGGTCCAGGCCGTGGTGTGTAGGGAGCTCGATATAGATTTTTGAGACTGGCTACTCCAGCTTGAGGGCCAAGTGGCACAATTAGAGGGTGAGCCTGCCCCTCCTACACAGCCCCCAGCACAGCCACCTTTGGGGCCGTGAAGGTGAAGTGGTGACTGCCCATGGGTGGGGACCTCAGTCCCACTGTTTCCATTTGGGGGCTCATGGGCTTGCAACTTCCAAACACCCCTCCCCGTCCAAGGTGCCCCCCCATGTGTTATATACCGCCCCTGTATGCTGTCTTGCCTGTCATCCTTCCCAACTTATCCTCCCCGAGCATACCTACTCTCCTTCCCCTACATCCCACTCTCACCTTAAAAAAAAAGGGCAATCTGTTCCCAAAAAAAAATTGCACCCCCTACATAGCTGTCCATTCTGCGTACATGTCCACTGGACACATGTAATCTGATCTAATTGGCATCACAACATATTATTGTTGTCCTCACCCCTCTCCCAGAGTTTGGAGTGTTCAAATGTACCTCCAAATTCAATACATATGCACAGCTGTTGTTGTAGAAGAAATGGGCAGCTATGGACCTTCCCTACACCTTCCTGCACATCCCTAGTTATTTTGCCTACTGTCTTTCCCTCTATGTGCCCCTTTTTTACCACTTTCCTATCACTCCTTTTTTCTTTTCTTTTAAAGACATTAGCTCGGGGGTAAGCGGGAGTAGGCACGTTTAAGCAGCAGTAAGTGGGTTTCAGCCTGTTTGCGCGGTTTAAGCTAAGCCTATACAGGTTTAGCAATTTAGAAGCTAATTGAGTGCAAGAAACTGTAACTGGAAGTTGGCAGTGCTTAGCTCCATGCAAACCCACTTACAACTGCTTTAAAGTGCCTTAATCACTCTGAATCCAACAGGCCGTATTCTGCTCATCAACAAAATAAACTGCCGCTGCAGGGCTCGAACCCAGGACCCTGCACACCATACACAAAGTGATTTACCACAAAACCATGGCAGATATACATAACCCTGATGTTTTCACAAACATATCATCCAGCACAATCAGTCAACAGTACAGGAAATGTACTAATATCATACCACACAACTTGTTAATGCAAGAAGTCTGGACTAAGTCTGCCACAGTGTGGGTACAAATAGGGACATATGTCAACTACTGCTTTAATACACTTATAATGTTGCTAGTTACACAGTTATATGTATTAAAACACATATGTAGAAGGAGATGAAGTCTGAAACACAAAAGTGTCGGCACTAGTTACTGACTTTAACGCTGCAATCATCCATGTTAATTGCCAAGAGAATGAGGTACAGTCCAAAATATGAATCGAACATGCATGGACATATGGACAGGTATATATCTGTAAATGTAGACAGACAGACAGCTATATGTGTGTGTGTATATATATATATATATATATATATATATATATATATATAAGGGTATGAATCACAAATAATCATATAACATCAATTGTATATAGATAGATAAATATGTTCATATGTATGTATATATATATATATATATATATATATATATATATAGACAGATAGATACATATATATATATATATATATATATATATATATATATATATATATATAGATATATGAGATATATATATATATATATATATATATATATAGGTACATACACATATACACAGATAAAATGTATTAGTACCCATACATATGTAGAAGTAGTGTGGAAGTACTGGGTGCAAAGTATACCCCTCAGCCACAAACCCTGTAACTGGCTCCTGTGAAATGTGTAGTTTGGCAACCATTCCCTCACATGACAATACTTACATTAAACATATACCCACTCACAATTCAAAGGACATGACACGACACACAGGTTTGCATACACATGAAAACCTTTATTTGTGTACTATACAATAATGTATGCCAGTACTTACACCAAATACATTTTGAAATATGCAATCAGTGATGAATGCAAGGCCCACACAAAACAGTAGATGCAAGCAATGTGGCTATATACCATACTATGCTGTCCAGGCCAAGGCCTTCAATTAGTACAACAGTAGACACAGGATCTGCCTTCAAGATAAGTAACAATCAACAATTGCAGATGTATTTCAGCAGGCTCCAATTACACCCTATAGTCAAGCCCTAGGGGGAAATGTAGCACTTGTGGTAATGTTACACTATGTCATACATAACATTGCTTAACCTAACATCTCACTATTACACTGACTGACTGAATGTTTTGTAACACTGTAAGCTGTAACCCACCACTGTTCCCATGGAGGAATGTATGAATGTATATATCCTTACACCTCAATGTGTCTTAACACTTACATCCCTGAAAAGGTGTCACAGCCTAGGTTAATGGCATTGAACACCCCCCCATAAAAGGCTGACAAGAGCAAGGAACACTGTGTACCACATACTGACCTCTAGAATGTACAAGGGTACACATGTGTTCTCCAGCTGTTTTTCCCATATATATGGACTTGGCCCAACAGTTGGTGTGGGAGTCCATGACATGACTGGGATGATAGCAGTAATGCTAGTAGTAAATAATGATAGACCATTACCTAGCAACCCCTTACCGTACCACAGCAGGACAAAGATTGGCATATATGTGGAGGACATAGGCAGGATCACAGGGCCATATTTTCATTATTGCTGTTACACACCCTGGAAATTGCTGGTGTTACAGGATTTGTTGCAGCATACCCTTATGCAGGAATATGACATTGAAATACAAATGGATGTAACCATGTACTGATAGCACTCAACAGAGAGAATGCCACTGATATATCTGGGATAATACCTGTGTGGTGCACAGACAAAACCTAACAGCCAATCCTCTGGCTATCATATGGATAGGCCCACAGTTGAGAGCTATGCAGACAGACTACATTCCATGCTAAAGTACCATGTACACAGAAACCCTGCAAGACCAGCAAGATACAATGCACACAACAACACTACTCATGCTGTCTGTAGGTCTGGAACCTTACCCAAATGTGCATTTGGCCTGTGTCTGCAGGTTCTGCTGTAAGAGGTAATGCTACATGCTGTCTGTAACACTGATGTCCAAACACAGGAAACATGTCCTTCATACTGGAAAGGTGAAGGGACAAAGTCAGCAATTTGTAGCACTGGGTTGCCATGACAGTGGTTATCTAAAATACTACACAGCAGGCTGCATGCAATTAGCAACTGGTGCAGAGGCCATCACCTGATCATGTGCAATACCTACAAAAGCATGCTGCAATCTATTCAAACCAGCTCAATCACTCTACTGGAGAGAGAGAAAGAGAGAGAGAGAAAAAAAAAAAAAACATAAAAGGTATGTGAAATATATGTATTTACTTGCATGTAGTATATGGCATAGATTAATAGATATGTAATGTGAAATAATTTATATGTGCCATCAGTAGTTGTTCCTGTAATGATGTTCTGCTCAACAACTGCTCTGGACAATAGTGTCTGTCCCTGTGGGCAGTGGGACATAAAACTGTGCAGATCAGCAGTGAATGGCAAAGATGTGACCCATGATATCTGTGTTCTGTACATTACTGTGGCCAAGAGCTGGTGGTGGTATTAATACTGTCATGATAGACACATAGGTATGAGAGCACACCACCTGCAGGACAGTCATGTTAAAGTGTAGCATAGCATGCCCAACTGCCATAGCTGCATAATATGCTTATCTAAAATTTGTCACCATATATATCCTCCCTAATATTAGTCTGTGTTCACGTGACACCTGTCTGTGTTGCAGCAAGGCAGAACAGTTCAGCTGTGAAGTAAAGAGTATTACAAGCGTGTAGACCAGATGTTTGTATGCACCCCACATACAGATAAATATATGTGTGATATATATTTACAGCTGTGTATGTCTATAGAACCTTGGACAGTTATACATATATATAGGTATAAAAACAACACATAGTGATATCTGCACATATATGCACATATGTATATATATATATATATATATATATATATATATATATATATATATAAATATATATATATATATATATATGTACACACACACACACACACACACACACACACACACACATATATATATATATATATTTATATATGTATATATATATATATATATATATATATATATATATATATATATCGAATGAGCAAACGTCTGAAACCCAAATGGCCAGACATGCTTACGCAAAAGTGCTTTTCACTGAAGAAGCACTTTCGCATAAGTATGCCTGTTGCCGAGGCCGTACTACGGTGTAGATAAGGGAAAATTCCCTTTTCCCCACTGTAGTGCAGTCTTGGAGGAAAAATATTAAAGTAGGGGGGTGTGGGGGGGGTGCATTTTGTTTTTTTAGTAACACGCTTTAAAGAAAGTGCTTTTTCGATAAAAAGTGCTTTCGTTAAAGTGTGTCCGGTGGTTATGGATTTGGACGTTTGCTCATTTGAACAAATGTCCTACATTCATATATATATATATATATATATATATATATATATATATGTAGACATACACACACACAACTATATATATATATATATATATATATATATATATCAGCAAAGCAGACCCAACAGGAAGATACAGCCAGTACTCCACTCCAAACGACTCAAAACCAGTAAAACTCCAAAATCGAGCACGATATATTCAAGAAGAATTTTATTGATGTTAGCGCTTTCACAGGTACCCCTGCTTCATCAGATGTTACAAATAAATCATCTCCATGCAGCATCATATACCAAATTTTGAAATACATCATTTCCTGTTCAACCTCACTTCCTGTTAAAATAAGACAAACTCTGCCTTAAAGTGATACTAATCCTATAAACATCAGCCACACATAAAACTAAATTAAACAACTAGACGTCTTTCAAAACTAATATCTAACAAACATAATAAAATCCTTCATCAAACATACAATGTATATATAAAATCAGTCACCTGACAGGTGGAAAATAAAAAATATAAAAATAAAAAGTAAAACATCTGCTAGCAGTCATCATGTTGTAGTCATGCTATGCTTCATATCATGACAAGGATCTGATATCTAAAAATTTTTATACAAAACACGTGAAACAGTGCCTACTCTAAAATCTAATCACAGATATCCTGAACTAAGGTGCATATATGTTAAACATAAAAATACAATAACTAAGATAACGTAGTAACAATTATATCATCTCAACCTGTCATAATAGAATAGTGCCTTCAATACATTGGCCATTAAGGTCCACATAGGACCTAGCGTTTAATAGATCTCTTTTTTAACCATGGTCTCAAAGGAACACTTTCATTCAGCCCTCGTTCACGATGGGTTCCAAAAAAATCCATTCAATCTCTGATAACTCAGTTTGATTTACTAGATCCCCCCCCCCTTGAACTCACTTTCTGTACATGTAATACTTGAAACATAAAAGTGTGCTGGGCAAATTGTAACATGTGCTTAGAGATTGCTACAGGTGTCCAATCTATTATAGCAATAAAAGTGATCCGAATCGTTCTCTCAAGGAGCGATTGGTCTTACCACGTAAAACCTGAAACATCTTTGACAGGTAGCGACATACACAAGATTCCTTGTGTTACAATCTGCCTGACATCTGATCTGCCAAAGCTTACCGTCGTTGGAATTCCTAAAAAATCTGGTCGTGTCCACATAGGGACACTGGGGGCATGATCCACACCTTCTGGTACCTAGGTCAACTGCTGTACACTCCGACATATTCAAAGAAAATAGATTAGGAAAGCACAATTCTTGTTTTAAACTTTTAGAGTTGTTGAAAACATATCTCGGACAGTTTCCTACTATCCTACATGTATCCTTGTTGGTGGTCAGAATGTTCCA